>NW_009258787.1:384173-397160 GCF_000687185.1 Egretta garzetta
TGGTGCTGCCTGGGCTCCGGCGGAGGCAGCAGCAGCGGTGGAGCAAGCAAGAGCCTGCCAGGGAAGGGTGAAAACTGCAGGGGAGCAGGTAGGCAGGAGACGGCCGCCGTCCCCTCCAACAGCCCCGGAGGGCTGCCTGGCCAGCACACAGCGTGGGGGCTGCTGGGCGCTGGTTTGGGGTGCTTGCAGGCTTTTGCTGTAGCACCTTAAAGCTGCGCAATGAGCAGGTCCCTGTTAAAGCTGCAAGTGTGCGGTCAGATCAGGGAGCGCTGAAACTTCGTGAGACAAAGCACCGGCGCAAACAGAAAGGCAGTGGATGAAGAACAAGAACAGCCTGCAGGAAGCCGTCACCCCTGCAACCATCAAATGTACCAGCTGCTAGCAAGCAAAACGATCCATGCGGGAAAGGCTCACATCATAAATCCTACAGGAAAGGATTCTGGCGGGGCGGAGAGGGAGAAAGAAAAACAGAGCCCAGAAACCTCCCCACAGGAAAGACCTCAGATGAAAAGGTACCCTTCCCACCAGAAAAGGTGGATGGGAAGGTGCAGTGCTGCGTGATGCTGTGATACCGGAGTGGATTACAGCGCTGACCAGCCAGAGACTGCGTGGGATTGTCATCCCATATAACCAATTTTGTTCCTTTTAAACAAATAAAAAAAGAGACTGACATGAATGAGGCTTGGGATGGGCAAGTTGTGCACTTCCAGGAAGAGCCGTCAGCAGAGCTAAGCCTGCCCAAGAAACACACGGCTGAGCAGATCTCCTAGAAGCATCTTGCTAATGTCGTTATGTTTTAAATCCTGTTTTCTGCAAGTACCATGCCTTTTCTCCCAAAAAAGCACAAAGTGTTTTAAAAGTGAATCACAGAATCATATCCCTGTGGTCCATTTGTCAGCAGCAGAGGTGTGGCAGAGGCTACAACAAGAGGCAGTCAGCCCAGTCCCCTGTTGAGAAGAGTGTCAGGAAACACAGCGCGTTCTAAGATGATAAGCTGTGCCGTACTGGTCAAACCAAAGCCCTGTCTTGTCCCTGACAGAGGGCAATAGGCAGTGCTTAAGGAAGGAGATCAGCACGAGCATGCAATGATAATTTTCTCCTGGCCTTCTAGGATAAGCAGCTCAGAGACAGCCTCAGGCAGCCGTGGCGCCTTTGCATTTAAGGGCCTTTGACGGATTTCTCTTCCACGAATGTGTCTAGTTGCTGTTTGAACAAATCTCATCTCGTAGCACCTACAGTATTCACGACAAGAGCTCCAGTGTGATGGGCACAGTGTGTAAAGACACATCTCCATTTATCTTTTAAACCTGTCCCTTCCTGGCTCTTGTATTAGAAAAAAACTGTGATCATGCCCCACTCCTTTCCCCTGTGCTACCGGTGGCTTTGCAGGCACAGCCTTCACCAGCTGGAAAGCAAGGATCTCCTCAGTAGCTTCTTACACAGAGGATGCCCTGGCTGCAGTCCTTTTTCGTGCCATCTCTGGTTCTGTTTTTCCCTTTGGAGATGGCGAGACCATCCTGCACACACAAGATTTATGTCACCCTGGCTTGCTCTCTATTCCATTCATAGCGATTCCTAATGTTCATTTTGAGTTTTGATATACTGAATACAGATCTCTATCTATTACAACCCTGAAATCTCACTCCTGCCTGGCAACAGAGAGCCCAGAGCCTCCCAAGGCGCCCGACTGCTCTGGGACGTTGCTGCAGCTGGGACTTCACGATCATGAGGGCAGTAGCTGCAACTCGTTTGGGAAGAAGGGTAGAGGGACCTGCCAGTTCAGAAAGCAGCTCCGGTGGGGGGGCAGGGGGAAGCAAAATGTCTCACTTAGAAAATGTTGATTGTGCCCCCTTTGACACCGCATGGCTGCAGACCAGGCAAGCACCTTGAAGCATGGGGCCAAGGGAGATTTCAGTGGGTTTCCACCACACCAGCAGGATGATACCCAGATTCACAGGTGGCTCCGTTCAGTCACTTCATGTTTAGCTGTATTCCCCCCTCAGCCTGGGCCACTGGAAATACCTTCATAACCATCTACCTGGTCCTGAGTCACCTGGAGCTTGATGACCTGTGTTGGTAAAGCAAACCTTGCATACAGTTTATTTGCAGTCATGCACGTTCATTCACCTCCCTCCAAACACAACTCAGGAGTGCCTGGTGATCCAGAAGTCCCAGAATCCCAGAATCCCAGCCTGGCCGGGGTTGGCAGGGCCCTCTGGAGCTCACCCAGTGCCACCCCCCTGCCCAAGCAGGCTCACCCAGAGCAGGGGGCACAGGACAGCGGCCAGGCGGGGGTTGAATATCTCCAGAGGAGGAGACTCCACAGCCCCCCTGGGCAGCCTGGGCCAGGGCTCAGTCACACTCAAAGTCAAGAAGTTCTTCCTCACATTCCACTGGAACCTCTTCTGCTTCAGTTTGTGCCCATTGTCCCTTGTCCTGGCGCTGGGCACCACTGAGAAGAGTCTGGCTGCGTCCTCGTGACCCCCACCCTTGAGATATTTGTAGGTGTTGATGAGATCCCCTCTCAGCCTTCTCTTCTCCAGGCTGAACAAGCCCAGCTCCCTCAGCCTTTCCTCCTAGGGGAGATGCTCCAGTCCCCTCGTCACCTTTGCACCCCTCATCTGGACTTCCCACAACTATTTTACCGTAACTGCCACATAGTGCCAGGCACTCCCTAATTAGTAAGTCCTTCATTCAGCCTCCAACCCAGCTCCATCTAGCCCAAATGACTTGGAAAGTTGTAAAATTACTGAGATAAATGGAGACCTGAATAAGCAAGGGTGCAGTTTTGGGTGCTAGCTGCAACCCGTGTGGAAAGGGACCCACACGAAGGCAGTGGGGGACCATGAAGGGGTTGGTGCATCGGTCCTGTACCAACTGCCTCCCCAAGCGCTTCGACGAAGCAAGAGCAGGGAACAGGGAGTGCACATGGGGCAAGCTACAGAAAAGAAATGGTGAAATTAGACCAGTGGGAATGAGCAAGGTGCCCCTGAGACGGGGGCCTCTGCACATCCCGAGGCAAACTGGTTGCAGAGCTCCTGCAAGGTGGAAGACGGCCTGGATCGGCTCAGGCAGCAGCGAGACAGATTTCCAGCTGGCCTCCGTCCCAAGGCTGAGGGCAAGGCAGAAGGGAGTAAGGGGGTGAGGATGGGGAAAAGCGGGCTGCCTCCTGATGGACGTGACTGCAGACGGTCTGGAGCCACGTTTTATTGTCGCTGCCCCCATCAGCGAGGACAGTGCAGCAGAAACACACGAGAGATTCAGAGCATGGCAGTAATTCAGAACGGCTGTCTTCCACCACACGCCTAGGTTATTCGGGGCTAACATCGACAGCAGGGCAGCAGAGAGGAGACTGCGGACGCTGGCGTTGCCGTGTGGGCTTCCTTCCACGCAGCCCAGCTACGCAGAAAGGCTATTAATGATTGTGCAGGGACTCTTACACAATTCCTCCCGTGCGCGTCATTTAACCTTCGCAGACAGCTCACCGGCCCGTTCTCAGAAATCTGGTGAAATGCTCCCCCTGCAAAGAGTTAATTACTGCGGCTTGGACTGTAAATTATAGCTAATTTTTCACAAACTACAGCTACTGTCGAGGAGCGCGGGGAGACAGTGATAGTTTTGCTGCTCCTTTTTTTTTATAAATAACTTTGACTGGTGGGTTCATAGAGCACAGACACTTCATTCTCTCAATATTTAGACATTCGGGCAGACAGATGAGCTCAGCTGGTTGGAGAGTGTATACAAATTGCCTGCTCTGTATATGCCTCATGTACTTACTGATAAAACACAGAATTGCTGAGGTTCCTCTCAATCGAGTTCATCCAACTGCTTGTCAGAAGAGCATGGATGAGGAGGTGTCTGGCCAAGCTGTTCTTTGGCCGTAGCACTGTAGTCCTGGCGCGAGCCACGCTAAACCCGTGATTTACACTGATTAATACACCGAGGGGCCGTTGATCCTAACCACTATCTCTGTACGTCTGGTACGATGCTCTCATCTCTTAACAAACCTGAACAGGGGCTGGATGCTCACTGCTGTTTTTTTATATAAAATCAGAAGGGCCTGTGCAGACCAGGGCTCACCTGGCAACGGGGACTCTGGAGCTCACAAAAATGCTGCTCCTCTGTGTTTATTCATCTGGAAATGACCCAATATTTACCCCTGCACTTTACTGAAATAGATCCTGCTGGAATTATGTTCCCAGTTCCTGAGGGGATCATGAGGATCAATAGCTGCAGACTACAAGTTCATCCCAAAATACAGATGCCAGACTGCAGGACACTCAGAGCATCGAATACTGTGGATCAAAACCAGCGTGGCAGCGCTCCCCACCTCTCCCTCCTGCACTGCTCTGGTGCTCCAGCAAGGAGCACATCTGAAGGTTTCAGAGCACCAAGGGACCGCCTGTTTCCATAGGACAGGTACCTATTGCAGGGGCAAAGTCCTGTGCTGTTATAAAGCTTCTACTTGCTCCTCCAGGCTGATGTCTCCAGCTTTAGGAAGGAGCCCTTCCCTCCTCTACCACAAGGGTCCCAGGTGCACATGTTAGCACCGCAGCATTTGATTTTCCCAAATACTGTATCAACTGTAATAGCAGCAACGTGATCCTTCAGTGAGGGGATTTGTTCAACCTAAAAAGCCTTTGGCAGGGCCGGAGGCAGCAGGAACGCTTTGCAGGCGGGGCAACTGAGGCCCAAGAGAGTGCAGCAACGTGCAATGGAGTCAGACAGAGCCGATCTCCTCATAGGCAGCCTCCCGCTCTGCACGCTGGGCTTACAGCCTCCGTTCGTCCAGGGAACACCAGCCTCCATCCTACACGTCACTCCACACTGCCCGTCTTTGCCTTTACAGTCACAACGGGCTGTCTGTACGTCCATCTAGAGTAGCTGATGTGATGGCTACTCAAAAAATACAGAGCGTGCAAAACAAGCAATGGCCAGGACGTGACAGCAGCCACAACACAGCGCTCGCTGCAGCCTGACGGCGAGATCTCCCACACGTACGCCCAAGGTACCAAGCCTGCGTGCGTGCAGGCTCCACTCAATTATCAACCACACCTCCCACTGTGGGGTTTAAATTATCTGAGCAAAGGCCACACCAGGGCTTATTTTTAGTCTAATATTGAGAACTGGTCTGTCCGCATGGCCCTTGGTGGATGGACTTCTGCCTGTTCTACCCAAGCTCTGGGCTGGCTGGGCGCCCTTCGACTCCAAGCCGACAGCACCACGCTCACGTTGGTAGCGTTGCTGGCTCCAGGAAAGCATGGTGCCTTCAGGCTGCAGTGACCAGAGAGTGACCAGCCAGTTAACATGCAGGTCTGCCATGGTCACCCAGTAAAGGCCTTGCCAGACTGGACCTGAGACAAGGTCTGGGGGAATTGGCTGAACCTTAATTACATGGCACACCTTACTGTGATGCTGAAGCTTCGATTCAACTGGATGTGACCAGATGTGACTTACAAACCTCATCACAGTAAACACATCGCTGAGCCATTGTAATCATGCAAGGCCACCAGGCCCACCTCACCTGGGCAAGAGAAAGTAAGGACAACGCACTGGGGAAGGTATTAAAAGGGAGAAGGAGAGTCTGAACAAGTCTAAACCAATGAGTCTACAAACTTAGTCCAACGACATCACCAAGATGATGAAATCTGTGGGCCCAAACTGGTGTGTGGAGAGTTAGACTTAACTGACAAAAGAAGGGCTGTTTCACCTACCCTCCCACAGGGATGTCTAGAGGGACTTCAGGGAGGGCTGGTGATCCCCAGCAGTTGAAATAAAGGCCCCCAAAATCAATCCAGAGAGCCCAGCTTTCATACAGGCGCCTCACCCTATCCCCCAGTCCTCAGGTTCAACTCAGCTCTGCCCCTTCTGCTCTTTCTCCCTCTTTCATCTTCTCATCTGATCCCAAACCTCTCCCTGCTGCAGAGCGCCCGTAGGGTGGAGTTAAGCAGCCCAGCCAGCGCTGCCAGCCTACGCGGGCTGGTAAAAAAAAGGCACTCGACCCGGTCAGCTGGGTCATCACCCAGACTAAGGCCACGGGCAGAGTCCAGCTGCAATGGCCCTCATGTTGGTTTAGAGCATTTGCCCATCACTGGCGGATCCTCTCGTGTCCTGGCAGTATCCAAACCACACTTCCCCCCCAGCCTGTATTCTCCTTTCACCCTCAAGTTTCTTGAAGTCAAGGAAATAAACTGGAGGAGAATGCAACAGCAAAAGGGATTACCTGACCTTAGGGGAGATTTAAAACATTATTCTTCCTTTTAAAAATGAAACTTTGATAAGATTTTATTATATTTGTGCTGCATAAACCTTCAAGGGGTTTTACCCCCTTGCCCGCAGGGACTGTCTGGGTCATGGGGAGAACACGGTGAGCCTCCTGAGGTGTAAGGTCCGACACCCTTGCCCAGACTACCTGGTGAGATGCCTGCCTCGCACCATGGGCCACGCAGAAGTGACCAAGCACTGGACCAGGCTGCCCGTGCGAGGCCGTCCCTCCTTGCCCAGGGAACTGCAGCTACCACCAAGTTTGCATGGTGGAACCTGGTGTTTAAAATCCAGTGGATGGTTTACAACCTTTCGGTGAAACAATGCGAGGTGGGACAAGCTACGGGGCCAGACAAGCTTTCGAAAACAGATATTTAAAAGAAATGCGAGAATTTTACAAGGGTGAGTACGTGTCAGTTTTCCAGATCATCACACCTCACGACATCTTCATTACCTCCCCACATGTTGTACACATGTGCAATTCTATGATAGATCATCAGTAACCATACAAACCGGGGGAACTGTGTTATTCAGGTAACAGTTGAGAGAGAGAATAAAAAAGGAATGTGAAGGAAAATGTCAATTACAACTTAAACTCTGGAGACTTCACCATCTCCCCACATCATTAAGGAAAAAGCAGACAGGCAAGGATGATGGTCCCACAGAAGAAAGAAGTTTTCCAAAAGGAGAAACTTCTGTGCAAGCCACACGGCATTGTGCCAGTCTCCTCCCTATCGCTGAATTTGGCTGTTAGTGAAAACAGCGTACATCTAACGTGATGCAAATGTGCAGCATGGATTGATGCTGGTGAGCACAGAGGAAGAATCCCAGGAAGGACGGTGTGGTCACTGCATTAACGGTGCTGCATCCCAGCGTGGTGTCCCCAGTGCAGCGGAAGGCTAAGCACAACGCAAGAGCAAATTTTAAGGGCAGGTTTGTAATCAGAGAAGCTTTTAAAGGCTACCTGGCCAGTCCCTGCTGTGGCTGCAGTCAGATTTCCTTTAAAATCATAAAAGACTGAGCTCTCCAAGGAGGAAATGTCCCCTTAAAATCTGCAAAGCAGAAACATCCACAGAGAGGCACAGCCAGCCGTGCTGCCAGTTCTGGGCGTGAGAAATGGGCATACCACATGGATCTCCAAATAATCTCTTGGGCCTCAGCACGCCGGGTGCCTGCTCGTTTGGAGGGGATCCTGGCAGGCTGTCCAGAGCGCGGCCACTGCCTGGGTGTCGCCAGAGACTCCGAGACTGAAATAACTTCTAGATCTACGCTTGTACACATGCTCCAATTTTTATTCTTGTGTGCCCGTTTTCTACTGCACTCGTGACAACTGAATAGGAGGGAATGACAAAAAGCACTTCCACCACATTAAATCAAACTAAGCACTTTGGGAAATCTGTTCTTGCTTTCTGGACGCTCAAGGAAAAATGTGAGGGCGCAGATGTATTATCTGCAATTTTCTTATGACTTACACTTAGAGGATTTGCATCTTTTTTCTTGTATTTCCTAAAGCCTCTTTTGGTTTTCTCTACCTATCCTCAAAAAAACCCCCAAACCCAAAACCAACCCCCCCGCTAAACCAAAGGCCCTTACAAGCACCTCTTATGAGTATCAATAACCCTGCGTATCGGAAGGGCTGGGAATGCTTACAGTCCAGCTGCAGTAGGGTGTTCTTCAAGCTCCCATTGCAATGTTATCAACCTCTCCCTCTCCAAGATAGATACCAGCAATATAAATCATATTTTTTGAAAGATTAGGGAAATGTCAGTGGTTTTGGGAGAAATCAAAGAGAAGCAGCGATTAAAGAAAATTCCAGGAGGCAATAAAGCATTTATGCAAAACGTCTCATAAAAACAAAACAAATAAGGGGAAGGAAGCTCTACGGGGGGTGCGGGGGGAGAGGTACTTACACTCTTCTTCCATAACAACTATTTTAGTTTCTGAGGCTGGTAAGACTTGTGGTGCTTTCGTTGTTCCTGGGGAAATTAAGGTAAGAAAGTAGTGAACAAAATATCTATTCTGAGCAGAGAAGAGTGGGCTTAGCTACTGCGGGGCGGAGGAGAAGAGCGGGTGCTGCGGGCGGCGCAGGCTGGGGAGGCTCTCAGTGCGTTAGTACTGGTTAGAGTACGCTCGGGGGGGAACTGGGTGTCAGAGGCCGATAAACGAGGCCCCTGCAGGGGATGGCACAGGGCACGTGGGTCCCCTGGCTGAGCCTTGTGCCATCGGGGTCTCTGTCATGATAAAAAGGATTCGCCCGACAGGCAATGAGCGAAACTGTGGGAGGTTTTCCTAGCCCTGATGGCTACAAGAGAGCAAAGACGGGATCACAGAACTTGGCAGTGAGAAAAATGTGGTGTTTAAGAAAAGGTGAGATCATCTGAAGAGCCTCCATCCCACGAGTGCGTGCAGCCCTGCAGGACAAAGCAACACTCACGGAGGAGCATGGAACAGATGGGGGCCGTGGCACAAGGCAATACAGGGATGAGCAGGTGCAGCAATTTCCTCTTTATAAATCAAGATACTGGGGAAGTCCAGCGTCCAGAGTCACCAGCTCTACTCAAGCCCGCTGGATCAAAGCCTCTCACCGCCCTCTGGATGCGCCCAGCAGAAAGCACCAGGAGCCTACGCTGTGCGTGCAGCACCCTGCCAGAGACGGGGGGGCGGGAGAGGGGCACTGCCACAGAGAGGTAAAAGCAGAAAGAATTTTTGATAAGAGTTTGATTTTTCCTGCAGTGTTTAGCAAAGGGTGGGGGTGTCAGTTAAGGAGGCGTCTAGAAATTTTCTGAGGAAAAAAAGAATCTGAAACAGTCCCATCTCAGCTGTGCCCTCATGCCCGTGTGATACCAATATTAGAGCACTCAATAACGAGAACTGGGAAATGGGACATTTTTTCTAAGCAAGCACCTGATTTACCTCACAGTAATAAAAATCTGAAAATAGCACCAAAGCACAGGACGTTTTGGCTGAGCCCAGAAGCATTTCCTCAGAAGCAGAGACCCTCCCAAAGCTTTCCAATGTGAAAGCACTTATTTCTGAGCTGGGCATTTTGTGGAACTGCCAGAATTGCAGGGGAGAGGCGAGGTGATGGGTTTGGCTGATGGGCATTTTCTAAGTGACGAGGGGTCACTGCACCGCAGCCACTCTCCCGCTAAAGAAAATCCCTCTTCCATGTGGTGCTTTTGGTGATTTATAACAGACCTGCATGGCTGAAAAGGTGCTCCTCTGAAACCAGCATAAACTGAAAAGCGGTAGTGGAACGGAGCAAAGAGTACAGCAGTGCTGCCTCATCAGGCTGAGAAGCTTCTACCAGCAGGGACTGAACCTCAGCCCTTCACATCCATGGGCCTGGGGGTCTCACATGTGAGCTCCTTCTCAGCCAGCCAGGACTCGAGCGGGCTCAGGACCCTCCGTCTCTGGCAACTGCATCCCTGGGAGGGAAAGGCTGAGGACAACTCGCACCTCCACGATGCTCACCTCTAAAGCTTCAACAGCTCGGGCCACCTCTTGCAATGTACCTCCCTACAGGGGCACTTGAGGTGTCCCCTCTGTATCACAAGATGTGGTGTTGGCTCAGGACTTTTTCTCAGTCCTGGAGTCACCCGCCTGTATCACAGCAACGTTACAGGACCTCCAACAGTACTGCCAAGTGTCAGGTCAGAAAGTGCTCCCAGCAGACAGTCCCAGAGCACCAGCCCCAGCCAGCCTGCCCAGGACAGGCAGAGGCACCGGGTTCCCAGGGACGGGGCAGCGGTAAAGAACCAGAATCTAAAGCAGCAGAACATACAGAAACAGCAATAGCTGGAGCAGGCTCCTGGGAAAGAGGGGAAGGCTCCGAGGGAAGGCCAGCTTGCACGTCTGCTCTGATTAATTGCTATAAACTGCTAGAACTTCACAGAGCACTGTGCTGAGAGTCAGCCACAATAGGATCAGTGCTAAGGAGCCTGGAGAAGAATGCAGGGAGGGACAGAAGACAGCACACGCTCGATTCAGAGACAAGCAGATGCCCTGAGGAGTTTTCTACTGAAAGATATCACAGAAGGGAGTTTGCAGAAGTGAGGAAAGCTGTCGAGGTCCCAGGAAGGCACAGCAGTAGGGGAAGAGGGACACTCTAGGACAGCAAGTGCTGGGCACAGATGAGGGCTGCTCGGCTCTGGGTAGCTCCAGCAGGAGGTGAAAAAAGAGTGCAAAGGGGGTGACAGAGCTGCAAAAGCCTGCAGTGATCACCAGCATTGTGTTTGCCTTTGCAAGGGACTGCAACTGGCGCCCAACTGCTGTCCCGCCGGGTGACCTGCCAACAGCAGCAGCAAGGGGTGCCTGCAGCCAGGAGCAGCAACCCAAGGGCAGATTTGCAAGGCAGCATAGAAAACGGATTAATCGAGGATCTGCCACAGCAGGTCACAGCGGGCAATCAACTGGATCTGCAGCACCCAGCAGCCTGCAGCTCCCGCTCAGAAAAGGTACAGGCCAGATCTTTGGGTCTCTTTGACTGCTGGCCAGGTCTCAACACATTTCTGGGCAACTCAGGTGTGTCCTCATAGCCAGTGGCCTGAGCGAGAGCAACCTGCCCTTGCCAGACACACGCCTTCCCGCGGAGGAAGAGCTGCACCCTGGCAAGCGCTGCCGGTGCCCGTGCAGGTGGGACGGGGCCGTTGGAGGCGGCGGTGGCCTGATGTGCATTTTCCTGGTGCCATAAGCAGCGTGCCAGATCGGCGCCTCGCAGCGGGCAGGGCTCGATCACAGTCGTCCTCTTGTGAAAGGGGATTGCTCGCGACTGGGAAGGGCGAGCAAAGGAGGCAGGCAGGGCTCTGACGGGAGGCACGAGCTGCTTGAACATGTTGCACGGTGGGGGGGTGGCACATGCAGCCCCCAGTCAGCACAGGAGCAGTTTGCATTGCGATGGGAGAGCCGGAGCATGAGCCGGGAAAAAAGCAGTGGCACTGCCTCAGTTACCTTACCCTGGACACCCTTCCTACCGCGGTCGGAAAGAAACGTAGCAGAGAAGTGGGGCTAACTCAGTAGACGTGAAGCGTGAAGGCAGGGGGGGCTGAGCCTTTCTCCAGACTTTGCAAGCACCGGGCTTTTACAGGCAGTGACTGAGCGGGAGGCTATGTGACACTGCTGCTTCACGGAACTGAAGGTTCAGGACTGCGAAGGCTGCTGAGGCAGACGTTAACAGAGATGCCAGAAAGCAGCAGGAGAAAGCTACCTCCCCTCGCAGTTGACTAATGCTGGTCAGAGCACGAGAGAGAGACCGGATCGCGCCAAAGGGCTGCAGAGCGTGGAGCCTGGGCTCCCGCCGCGGCCCCTCGGGAATGGCAGGAGGAAGAGCTCGGAAGCAGAGCTTGTGCGGAGCCATCCCTCCCCTCGTTGCACCCTCCCGGCTTCTGGCAACCACTGTGGGGACTTTCTGAGCTGGAGGGTGCATCCAAACCATCATGTTAAGCAATATAATTATTATGACCAAGATAATAATAAAACCACCTAACCTCAGACTCCATCCGCTGAGCTCTAAGAGATGGAGCACACATTCTAGGATGAAAACCAGAAGCAACTTCACTCATCACAAAGCTATGGTTTAATTACTTGTCTTCTGGTGAATTTTGCCTCTCAGAAATTCTTTAAAAAAGGAAAATATCAAGCCCACCAGCTTTCTTTCCTCCTTACCTCTTTTCAAAAAAATACATTGACTGTAAGTTTATTTAAAATGTAAATTAACCACATGGCCAGTGACAGATAACAAAGATAAACATTTATGCTAAGCTGCATTTTTCTTATCTCCCAAGATTGTTTTACTCGATATCCTGAAAGCATGAAACAAAATACAAGACAGATCATGTGCAGAACCTCCCGCATTCTGCTTCAACAGCAGACAGCTCAAGACATATGCTGGCTTCTTCACTTACCACTTTTCACATTCAGGCTGCCATTTCCCTAAAACGTTCTCCGCTTCGCAGCTGTACTCCCCAGCATCTTCCAGCTTCACCTTGTTGAACTGCAGTCTGGAAATCTTTCTGTTGAAAAGTACAGCAGACATTTCTTACTCGGTTGCTGACCACCCTCGCGAACTGATAACCGCTCCTGGCCCTGGGCGCTGCCTGGTACGCCACCCCTTCTCGAGAGGACGGGCTGCCTGGCCTGGTCAGGATTCAGATGAGACCCTTCCCAGGAATCACAGCCATCATGGTTTCCTAAGCGCACATCTCCCCCCGAACCCTCTGCTCTCAGCCTGTTGCCATGGATTGGTCTGACCCCCGCTCCATTTGCACAGAAGTCTTGTGAGGGGTTGAGCCCAGGGGTCCCAGCATCCCAGCACGCAGACTTTCTGCGCTGGAGAAAAGCCGCTGTACCGAGGGACAGTGGGACCTGCCTGCGGGACGGAGAGGTGAGGACGGGATGCACGTTCTGCATCTTCCCCAGCAAGGAGGCCGAGCCGCCCGGTGCTTCACCAGCAGTGTTCGGCAGTGCCGCACACCCAAACGCAAACACCCACGGGGGCAGTGGGGACTCACGCCTTCCCAGCCTGCAGATCAACACCCTGTGGCTTGACCCGGGCAGGCAGCTGGTAGCTTCGTCCAGGCCAACAAGCAGGGCAAGCATTTTGTCTCCCCCAAAGGGGGACACCCCGATGTACTGCAAGCGTGTGGGGCTGAGCTGCATGCGCTCATCGGCCTAGGAAGGGGCTGGAAAGGGCGCAGGATGGCGCCTGCCCCCCTCGCCTGCCCC
>NW_009258787.1:397782-407492 GCF_000687185.1 Egretta garzetta
GCGTGCTCCAGGCGTGGGGAGCCGCTCGACGCCAGAGCTCCGTGGCGCCATGGGAAGGCGAGCGTCGCCTGCCCCACCGGCTACGACTGACGTCTCCTTCCCGGGGATGTCCTTCGGACAAAACCTCGCGTCGCCCAGTTTAAAAGAGGCCTGCAGGAGCCTTCGGCCCGTGCTGAATGCCGCTCATGAGACCAGAGCAGGACTCCTGCGTTAGGCCCTCTCTTTTTCTACGTTTCCTTCCATTTTAGCCATCCTATCAAAAGCCACCCTGTGTGCTCTTCTGGTGAGACCACCTCTCTGCTTTCTACCCCAAGCTTTTACCTCAGGTCTGTGTCATGCAGTCGCTTTATTTAGGGACTTGGAAGCACTGCCAGTTTTAGAAAGAGGTCCCAGTGGCCTGTGTCGCTGAAGGCAAATAAAATCCCTTTAATGTGGAAACTAATCACTGGCTTTGGCCGTACATGCACTGTTACACGTGTCGTCTGAGACGGACTTCTCTCTGGGCTGTGCAAACCATCGTCCATAGGAGCCCCCTCACAGAAGCACACTGGCGTCCCTTTAACGCCCTGACACGCTGTTCCAGCGGGAGGCCGGGCGCAAGGACACAGCGAGCACATCTCACTGGTTATATTAGCAAATTAAAAGCACTTGGAGACAACTTGGTACAGCTCCCAAGATACAGGCGCTGCCCTGTTTTACAGGATGCGGTCAAGTGTTCGGTTGCACGAGTTCAGGCCCCATGCGGAGCAATTTTTAAATGAATGTTGACAGTAGCATGCAAAGCTCTCTCTAACCCCAGGTCTCCCCACATCCACTGTGCAGAGGCAGTCGTTTGGGCCAACGTGTTCCAACATGGGCGCCTAAACAAGCTGAGTCAGAGCGGCGCAAAGCTGCCTTCGCTCCCAGCGCTGTGGACTTCTCTGAATTTTCTCAGCCCTCTCAGAGCAATGTGTGGTGGTCCCAGGCACCACGGTCCTTGCTGCTGCGGTGTTTTAGGAGTCAAGCAGCACCCAAGAGACAGCGAAGCATTTACAGGCCCCCAGGGCCTGCTGCTGCCTGGTGGCAGTCGGGTCCTGCATCTCGCCTGGGGGGTACGGTGGGCACCTGATGAAGGGGGTTGGCGCCGTGGGGCTGTAGCACCCGGCCCAGGGCCACGCTCCCCACTCCCTCCCCTGCGGCAGGCGTAGGAACCCTCGGCAAATGGGCGAGGTGGGCTCCTAGCACCACTGCATGCAACAGCAACACGGCTCCAACCCCCCCAGCCCAGCCATTGCTTTCTCTCAGCTCAACCCTCACTGACAGAACACACCATTTTTTTTACAGCTCCCCCCGCCCCATGACGGGCTTGTGGCTATCACTGCAGTGCAGCGTGAAAAGGCGGGCAGCACGTGTTGGAAGCAGCTCGAAAGAGCGAGGCTCCAACTCCAAGTCCCGTGGAAGCTGCCCACCTTGCACACCAGCATGCTGAGGCCATTGGCCAGGGCAGGGCTGAAAGCACCAGCGAGCAAGCTGCCTCCAGCTGCCGGGGGACAGACAGACGTTCCACTGATGCTGGGCTGCACCGCCATCTCATACGCACAGGACGTTTCACCGTGTGTAGTAACTGGAAAAATCCACTACAGCACTAGAATATCAACTACGTACATGATCTTTTACAGATAAAGGGGCTTAAGTCCCAAAGATACAAATTAGTAAGGTATCAGTGACACAAAGGCTAATGGAAGGGGGCACACTTGACAGATGCGTCGCCAAGAACAGGGTGAGAGACATTTGGTCTTTTACCTGGAACTGGAGAGAAATGTGAGCAGAATAAAAAGCAACATTGGCATTTTTAGCGTATCAGCATCAAGGTGAAACCAAAGAGGATTATTTTGGTTTAATGCAAAAACTGTTGTCCTGTCAACAGAGCTTATTTTTATTTTCCATCACAGTTTGTTGAAATTCTCCCGGATTGTCAGATCCCCTTGAAAAATCCAGAGCTTTTTCTTCCTTTTTATAGCCCAGACCCATGGTGTAGCTACTCTTGGTCTCCACGCTGTGCTGTGTAATGTCAGGTAACAGGCTTGGGGCAGAGAGGGGAAGGGTGCAGGTGAGGATCGGGTTTAATGTGGAGCACAGGCACAGTAAAGAGAATCTCCCTACTCCAGGAAGCACTGGAACAGCCAGAGATACCTCCTTTCGCAGCATTAAACACGCACCTTCCGATGCACACAGAGAACGCCTGTGCACTAGAGGAACTGAACGGAAGGATGTAAAAGCGACCAGACCTTGCTTGACCTGTGCGTGGCAAAGACAAAGATAACCAGGCCGTCCCTGCTCGATTTTACTGCCTCCAAGTGCTACTGAAATATCTCAGAACTGCCTAGGAAATTGGTTTTTCCAGCTCGTGCTCTCCCTCCTGCTGCCCCCGGGGGCAGGTACTGTGTTCACGTGAGGGCTCAGGTGTGTTTTTACAGAAATGCCGAGCAGCAGCACATGAGGAATTACGTTGTGCACAGGAGTTTTGTATCGAGCCCCCAGCTCCCCTTCTCGGCAGCGCGTCTCTCGGGGCCAGCAGCCCCTGGGAAAGCCCTCCCGTGCGCGTTCACAGGGCGGCCTGGCTGCCAGACGATGCCATTCTTCTGGAGGAGGGCGCTGCCCCGGGCTGTTTGTTCAGTGAAAGGGCCAGGGTCACTGGCAGATCCCATCATTTCACTGCAGTGCAACTCTGCTGACATTTCTTGACTCCAGGGTAAAATCTGCCTCATTGTCTTTCCTGACCCTCAGCACATATGACTTAGCCACGCACTAATTATCTCCTGTAGCGCCAGGGGAGGAATACGCCGTGGGGAATAAGTTGTCTGCAAGCTCTGGGGGATAGGATTCACAAGGAGACCTTCAGCCTGGCCAGAAGAAGATCCCCCAAAATACCTTTCTGGCCAAGAGAAGAAGAGTCCCCCAGAAGGCAGTTTGGAGCGCTGAGTAAATCACCCTCCGCAGTGCCAATCCCCGGACTACAATGGGAAACGGGGAGATCAGCCCCTGGCTGGGACCTACACCAAGATCCTGGCAAATGCTGGCCGGGAAGGATGGCCTCATCTGCTGTAATTTAGACATCTCAGAGTTAGACATCTAAATGTGAGCTTGGGCCCTGAGGCCTCCACCAGTATAGTCAGAGGAGAAGAAAGAGGCACTTCATCCCAGCCAAGGAGGAACTTTTCATGACGGGAGTCATGTTCCCACCAGCACTTGGGTCAAGCTTGAATAGTTTTTCTCCTCTTCCCTACTGCCAAGTGGAAATGGGACTGTCCTCCCAGGTCGCCTCCGTACAAAGCCAATCGTCTTGGAGGGTGTGAGCAGGAGAGCAGCTGCCACGAGCTGCCTCCAAGACACCTCCGTATCACCGAGGACTCGGCACTCCCTGGGTGAGCTCAGCCCCTTCTGCATCACTCAGGACAAAAATAGCTCTGGGATTACTACTGTGGTAGTATTTTATTAGTCTTCTAAAAATAGGGTAGCTAACACATAAGTAATAAGGAAGCGAAGGAATTAGCTGATGAAGAGAATTCAAAGCCTACACCGTATGTGGCCCCTAAATAGTCAATGAAGAACGCTGCACATAGTAAACACACCTGAGATCCTAGGAAAAGGAAATTCCCAAATATGAGCCTTGCAAAGGACACACTGAATACCCTGCTGTGGTTACCTATTAACTCCACTCCTCTCTGTTTGCACAGAAAGCCGGTGGCAGGCGGCACACCACTATCACAGAGCGCAGAGAGGCCAGCAATTGCTGTAGCGTGTACTGCTCACGCTCCTGCCAAAGATTTAATTGGTGCCTGTGTGCTGTCCTGGCACCCTGCACGCCGGTGCATTTGCCCTGAGAGAGCAGGCTAATGATTGGCAAGAAGATTCAGGATATCCAATTCTCCAGCTTACGGTCAAGAAGTGTTGTCCAGCAACCGTCAAACATCAGGCAGCCCCACGGGCTGGAGCAGGGGCTCTCAGAGCCCTGGCCTCGGGGACACGTTCACCTTCCCCAGCACACAGTGGGATAAAAATCAGGTAGAAGAGATCACTGCAATGCAAAGCAGAGGGGGGATGGCCGTGGCAAGGCATCCCCGTCCAGCAGGGCAGAAGCGGCGGCCGGGAGCATCCTCTCCCCTGCACAGCCAGACAGAAAACACCCCAACCTCTTCCCTGCCCTTCAGAAGCAGCACGACAGAGCCGGGCAAGCCGGCTGTGCCTTGCCGTGCTCGAGAGAAACAAGTGGCCCTGTGCTGGACGCCAGGCCCTCTCGGGCACGATCTGGCTAGTTCAGGATGAGCTGCAGAACAGCAAATGGGAAAGGGGGGAAAAAAATGCCCTCAAGCAAAGCAGTCAAGTAAGAGGGGTAAAGAGAGGAAGGTTTTGGCTCGGCCATCATCCCTTCTGCGGGGGGCGAAGTCCTCCTCCCCTCACACCATCGTCTGCCCCACTCAGTGTTTGACCTGCTGGGACTGGGAGAAGTAGGTACGGGGACGGCTCATGTCCTTGCCGGTGCACAGGACAGGACCAACCATCCCCTGTCCCCCTCTGCCTGCTCTCTCCTGCCCCTGTCCCCCAACATTAAAGTGCTGTTCTAACCTGAAAAGCAGATTTGCCCCTTCTCTGCTCAGCAGTGCTGTTGTCTCTCTGTGCCCAGGCTTGGGACAGGCTGATTTTAAAAGGAAGCCTTGAGCAGTCCTCACTCTGCAGAGCTGACACTGACACTGGTCTCGGCGTGAGAGCTGGAGTCCCTTTGGGGTCACGCAACATCAACAAAAGGCGAAAAGATCGATAAGTACGCTCCAAAGAGCAGGGTCACTTGTGCAACCCCCCTGCATCCTCAAATTCCGCCTGGAGCTGCACCGCTGAATTGCCACAGATGTTCCCGCAACGGGAAGAGGTGTAGGGCAGCGTAATGCAACCACACACCAGTCCCCGGAGCGGACTTTGTGGCTGCAAACCCCTGGGTGCTGCTCTTTGTGCCAGGCAAGTCCGTGGCGGCTGCCAGGGCATGAAATCAGTAAATACGTAAAAGCTGAGTTTTGGGTTAAGGCTGAAGCACAGACCCAATGTCAGTGCAGGGTCCCTTGTACCTCTAGTCCTGGAATTCAGGGCAACTGATCCATCCCATGAATGTTTCCTCCCACCCCAGTGCCAAGATTTTAATTTCTTGGAGAAAATGTAGATCCTGGAGCAGTACTCGGAGGCCAGCTCAGAGCAGGTTCTCTCCCCGCTTACTGGGATATCTCTCAGGAGCATGCTAGCAGCCTCCCAAGAGCCAGGGACCTCCCAGCAGCAAATGTGGGGCAGGTACCTCCCTGTCCCCAAGAGCGCGTGGCCTCAGGGCAGAGATGAGACACGGCCGGTGGGTGCGCAGCCAGGGCAGCGGGCAGGGGCCTCGTTGTCTCGGCAATCAAGCCACAAGCCCGATCTGCAGCAGGGAGGGGAAGAGAGGGTCGGTGCTGCGGAGGAGAGGGCACAGGGGCCCTAGTTTGGAAGTGCATCACATACTAGATGGAGGCTGATATGCTGGGCAACTCAGAGGCAGGATCGAAACTTCAGGGACTGCCAGAAGAAAGGGAGGGAGGCCTGGGAGTATATCCAATTCATTTTAAAGCATGAGGGGAGGAAGAGATGGAGGTGCCATACTAAAAGCAGCTGTCTGGGGGGAGCCCTGTGCAGAGCACAGGAATGGAGATGAGCAGATCCAGGCTGAAAATACTCAGATCAGGAAAAAGCATCTGTGGGAACAGAGGCCATGGAAAAGGGAAGGCACCTTCAGGCGGACAGAGAACTACCCCTCCAAAACCTCTGTGAAACACATCACCACAGTGGTACACAGGGTTGTGCAAGAGATTCAGTTACAGTTTTGGGGCTCCTTTCTGAGTTCGGAACTTTTGGGATGCGTATCATTCTTTTCTTCCTAAGTCATTCTTCTGCAACTGCTGTGTGTCACGGATCCTCACCAGCCCGGTCCATTAAGTATAAGGGGGACCTGGCAAATTCGTGCCCGTAGGTATAAAATGTGCTGTCCCAGATGAACTGCCTGCAGCCTCAGCCCTCCTCCCCCAAGGCAGAGCATTTCAACCTCCACTGGATGAATGGGATGTCAGCTCATGTCTCAATGAGTGCTTCAGCCTAATCTGTGACATTCTGCAACCACAGCAGGCTAAGGTCTGTAGGGAGGATTTTTTTTTTTTTTTAAAGCAGCCAACATCACTTGGGAAACCACACAAGATTTCAGGCACACAGAGCTCCTTCCACCTCTAAGCTTGCACACACCATTGGTCGAAGCAGCCCAGCAGCTGACCGTAACTTGTTAGCCACTGTAACTCAGTCAGGTTTGATGAAATGCCCATTCTCTGAATCTCTTAGGAGCCACAACTTGCAAAGTTTGTGGATTGTTCTAGCTCAAGACCCAACTGCTTCTCCTTTCAGTTCTCAAATTCCCTGGTTCAGTCCCAGGTGCATTGGCCAAGATGATGTCCATCATGTCCTTTAAAACAACAACCAGATAAACAAAGGAGATGCTCTTCTTCACACCCCCTTCCAATAAAGTGCCTTCAGCAGCTAAACCCAAATCCCAAATATCGGAGACTTATAATGACATCGTGAGAGTTAGCAAGGCAGAAGCTCCCCTGGTGATTATAACAACACCGGTGCTTGAGAAGAGCCTTAGCTTCAAGGCATCTGGAATTGCTCTTGCAAGACCCATTGTCAAATGAGCTTTTCCCTTTGTTTAAAAATGTCAGCCTGAAGACCCCTGCCAGAGTGGTGGTATAGCCTGCTTGGGTTCACTCTGGCTCCCACAAGGCTTCCACAGTTCTCTTTGCCCCTCCTTGTCTCCAGGCTTAATTAGGAAATCATTTATCTTTATTGGCACCCTCTTTCCCCTGCTGCTTTGGCATTATTTTTTTTTTTTGCCTTCATTCCAGAGCAGTGAGCTGTACAGGGAAGACCACAGCCCCATTCATTGTGGGTGGGGGATAATCTACAGCAGGGAGCTCTACAGGGAAGACCCCAGCAGTGAATCTGCCCCAGCTCGCATCGCCCTGGGGGGCTACTGTACAGAGACAGGAGAGGAGGGCATCCCTTGGTTCCACTTACAGGCTAACAATAGGGATTCCTGGTGATACTGAAAGTAGGACACTACTCCCAAGGGATGTCCTATGGTCAGCCTGTCCCAGACTGAACTGTCAACCCTCTCCAATCTCACGATATGCCTCCTTCATCACCCCAGCAATCTCCCTTGGTAGAAGAGCACACAAAGAGGCGAAGCTGGCAGGGCAGCCACATCCAGGAGACTCCTGGGCTCCTGGACCCCCCTGACCCCAGCTGAAGACCTCTGTGTCTCGGAACTGAGCCCTGAGCGCAGCCTGATGTGGGGTCTGTTCTCTGCACCTCCGCGAACAGAAACTCCCTTGGCTTTCTCCACAATTGGTGTATGACCATTTTCCAGGACAGTTGGAGTGTCAAAACCCAACTTTAATGTCTCGGGAGCCAGTGGCCTCAATCGGCTCTCAGAGGCACTCGGCAGAAAATGCCATGGCTTTGGCAGCTCCGAGGGAGAGCCGCTCAATGTCCTGTACTTCCACTACCATGTGCAACTCTTCCTGGGTCATTTCTCTAGGTTCCACATCAACTGTGTTTTATTTGAATTGAGCCAGAGATAAAATTCCAGCCAATCATTTCTTCCACCATAAAGAGCAGTTTCCTTTTCGTGCAAGCCAGGCTTGCCCCAGCCTGTTCCTAATTACAGATGGAACATGCAGTTCAGAAAGGAGGAATCAGAATTGTTCCCCTCCCTCCAGCAAATACCCATTGAAAAAAAGAGAATCCTTTGCCTGATGGCATCAGAGGTTTTGCCGGTAAGTTTAAAAGACAAGAGGGGAGATGATTGATGGAAAAGCTAAAGATCTGACAGGCCGTTAACTGCTCCCCTCCTCCTTACAACATAGGCTTCCCTGGTTTTCAAAGAGATCTCCTGCTCTAGGAAGGCCAGTGGGATCAGATAAAAACTCCATCACAAAAAGAAGGGCCTCAGTCACACTTTCCGGTTAGAGATCTCAAGGCTCTTTAAACACACAGGGAGGAAAGCCAGGCAGAGAGCGGTGGAGGAATGAGTCACGGGGGGCAACCATCTTCCTGTCTCCCATCCTAATCCCCTGCACATCGTCTAAGGACCACGGATTGCAGACAAAGAGCCTGATGCTGAGCTGTGCCCAGCTCTGCTGGGGACCCACAGGGCCGAGGGAAACGTGAGGGACACCACCTCCATGTCCTGGCAGGGCTCGTTTTGCCTGGCTCCGGCAGACAACTGTATTAGGTCTTTCAATCAAACTTACAAAGAACGGATCCCGTGTGCCTGGCCAGGCACTGCAGAGCCCATGAAGCTCTTGGCCTTGCGCACTTTCTCTATGGAAGTGCCCCCCTCCCCGTGCTCCATTGCTAGCCCTCTGGAAACACCACTCTACTCTGAACCGAGAGGAAGAGCAGAGGATTACCGGGAGACCAGGAGACCGGTGTTATCTCCAAGTGGAGCCAGATGTATGAACCCCATTATTCTTGAATTAATCATCACAGAGTAAGACTTCCTCTCTGAGCTTTACAGTTTAGGATGCTTATCCTTCCCGAGTCCCCTCCTAACATGCTGGATGTAATGGTGTACGCCCATATCCCATGTCCAGTTTTGGGTCCCTGTACTAAATTCAGCCTCACTAGCTACTCAGTGGAGATATGCAAAGGCACTCTGAGTGCTCTGCCCTTGCAGTGTTTTCAAGCACTGAGACGGAGCAAACCCAGTGGAGAGGAGAGCATGAAGGCTGGGGTGGCCAGACTGGGGGTGCCCAGACCCATCCAGATCTGCTCGGAGAATTGCTCTGCACTGCTGACTGCTCAGCACGGGGCAAATGGCCAGCAAGGGGTCATTGTCTCAGAGCCATCCCAGCTCGACGGCTGCTTGAGTCCAATCCCCAGCCCCAGTCAGGCAACCTCTGCACTTAATGGCATGTTTTAATGGCAGCAGGGAGCAGAAGCAGGGATGGGACGCGATTCTGGGGGCAGGTCAGCGGGGGCCGCTTTGGGCACACACCTTTGCAGCTGAGGGAGCCTCAGGCACCGGAGGAGGCAGGTGCTCAGCTTTCTTTAAAATGTTTATCCTCGGGCTTATTTTGCCAGCAGGAAGCCCTTCCAGCACGCACACGTCTTTGGCCTGTCACTGGCAGGCTGCAAGCCAACGTGTTGCCACAGAAACTGGTAAATGCAAAATTATTACTTGACAGCAGTGTCCCGAGGAAAGAGGACCAACCTTCTTCCATGTGTTTATGTCCTTGGCCCAGGGAGCGCGTGCCCCCCCTGCACTGCTGTGGGTGGGATGCCATCCGGTCACATGCTTCATGCTGGGGTGCCAGGAGGCAGGGGAGGACGAGCACAGCAGGGAAATGCTGCAGGGCGCTTCTCGCCATCGCCAGGACCCCTCCCCAGAGTTTTGCTGGGTGTGTGGTCTGGGGCTGATTGCTCTCTAGCTCTGTGGGAAACAGCTCCCCAGCATCCCTGCGAGACCCCAGTGCCAGCGGGCTCAGGGTCCCACAGGCTGCCAGCCCGCGGGGATGCGGTGTCCATGTGGGGTGGACCGAGGCTTCCCACGCCCGGCTGCAGCGGGCGGTGCAAACATTCCTCGAGGGCATCCCAGCTCCAGCACCCGT
>NW_009258787.1:407717-411051 GCF_000687185.1 Egretta garzetta
GCGCAGCTCTGCCCTCCCTCTGCCGCCTGCAAGCCCGGACAGCCCTGCCGGAGCAGGCGGCGCCCACCAGATAGGAGCCAGTTAGCCCGGATCTGCTGGTGCTTCCAGCCTAAGCCCTCCACTGACCACCTCTCTGTCCCACCCCAAACCAGCCACGAACCCTACGGTTACTGCAAAGGGGATCAAGTGTTCCGGGTGTGACTTTGAAATCAAAACCAACAGAGCAATTGGCAATGACCCACATGAGCACTAACTGGTTTTTCTAACTGATCTTTTTAGTGGCTTCTCATTTGGAAGCTTAATACTCTATCAAGTCCCTAACGAGAAGAGGTGAGCTATTTTTCACACACTCGGACATAACATGTTAGCAAAGAATTCAAGTTTTCCAAGGGGTCGGGCAGTTGCGAACTGACTTTGTTGCTGGCTGGGTCAGGATATATGAATGTAAGCATAGTCATGATTATGGAATAATTTTAAGGCACATCATATGTAGATATTTGGCCTTGAAAACTATCAACACGGATCCATTTAAATACATTCCCAGTGAGAACTCCTTAGCTTAGTCACTGGGGCCTATTTCTGCAGGTGTTTTTATGCTGCCTGTACGAAGGGGGCCCTGGGATGGAAGTCCCTGAGAGCGGCTGCCCGGGAGCTTCGCTGCGCGGGGAGTTGGGGGCAGCCCCGATGGAGCTTGCCCTGGGCACAGTGACTCAAGGGCTGGCTGCGTGGCTACGGGCCATAATCAGGCAGTGCCGTGATGTGCTCTGGCATCCTTGCAGTTGCCTTGGATACTTTTGAGCTCACCTAAATTCAGGAGAGAACAGAGTGATTCCTCCCACAATTATGCAGGCTGGCTGTTGGCTGGTGGGGCGACTGCTGGGTTTGAGACCTCCTGTTCAAACCCCTAATGACAAAGCAGGCTCCACCCCAGTTGGCCTGAGCTGCCTACAACCAGTCTACAGCTAGCAGGGAAGAACTTACCTCCCCAGGTCACTGGACCCGTCTCAGATGCCCAAGGAGAGCCCCATCTGCAAACCCAGCATCTATCCTGTGCGCACCTTGCTCCTCTCTCTCCGCTCCTCTTTGAGGAAAGGGGGGCTCACTCTCTGGGGCACGGTAGATGGGCTGTGCATGGGCCTGTGACTCCGAGGAAGCACCTCGGTATCGCTCAGCAGTGACTTGGAGAGCCCAGCACCACTCCTAGCCAGACGGTCCCCTGGGGCCCAGACACTCAGCGTTAGCGAGCAGAGGCGGAGCAGCCCCGTAGCATACTTACTTCCCATTCCCATACTTGATCCGGATGTCTTTGCTCTTCTTCAGCTCTTTGCCATCTTTAAACCATTTGTAGGACGGCTGAGGGTTTCCAGCAGTTGCCTCACATTTCAGTGAAATCTTTTCACCAACATGAACGTTTGGGCTTTTCAGCTTCTTCAGTTTGGGAGGGACAGCTACAAAAAGAGAAACCAGACAATGTGAAACCTGCCTCTTCCAGAGGCTGTGCCCGAGCGGTGTGAGCCCACGGAGCCCCCTCCCCTAGGAAAAGCGCTCGCTGCCCCCGCCACCGCGTGATGGCTGGAGAGGGGCTGCACGCCAGCTCGGCTTCCCAGGCTCCACCAGCACACAGGCAGGGAAGGAGCGCAGGGTCAGAGCCATCCGTGCAGGGAACAGAGGCAGCACCCGGGTCTGCTCCACGTGGGCAGGCTCGACGGCTCCATGGCTGCCCTTACTCCCGCAGGCAAGACCCGCACGTCCTCTGCCAGCGCAGGAGCTTGCTCTGCTTCCAGGCTCTCCCACCTGGCCAGGGCCAGGGACACAGGAGCTCGAGCTCTTCGGAGACCGTTTTTCCCTGCATCCTGGGTGCTGCGTGCCCGCCGTGGGGACCACGGGGCATTCGGCCTGACAGCGTGAGCAGCAGAGCAACAGCCACTGAGAGGGGCGAGAGCCCACGCATGTGAAGGACGAGAAGGGGAGGGACAGCTATTCTTCAGGTTGCCGTTAGAAAAATGAGAGACTAAAGCTAATTGAAATGGTCTTAGGACCTGCGATTCCAGGCTGGCCAGCAGCCCTTCCAGTCTGATGCCTGGTTCTGCATGTGAGCTTTCTTGGGTGTTTCAGGGAGGTGGCCACTGAGAGGGGCGAGAGCCCACGCATGTGAAGGACGAGAAGGGGAGGGACAGCTATTCTTCAGGTTGCCGTTAGAAAAATGAGAGACTAAAGCTAATTGAAATGGTCTTAGGACCTGCGATTCCAGGCTGGCCAGCAGCCCTTCCAGTCTGATGCCTGGTTCTGCATGTGAGCTTTCTTGGGTGTTTCAGGGAGGTGCTTTTACCATGCGCCCGGAACGTCAGGCAGAGAGGGAGACACTGCTTATCAGTCACTGCCAGGCTTTGTATTACACCTGACAGAAAGGATTGGCAGGCTTGCAATTTTTCTTTCAACTGACAACTCTTCGCTCCCCGAGCTCCCTTTTTCATTCTCAGCGTTAACCCTAAAAAAGGAAATAGCAAGTTGCTGGTTTTGCTTTGAGACTATTGGTAACAGTGGATTCCACTTGTCCAAGATGTGTTACAGATAAAGCATTTCCCCTGTTTCACGTGCACAGGCTGCTTTTTAATTGCCATGGGCGTGCTGATCTTGTGGTGTGGAAGAGCAATCAAAGGAGGAGGATCCGGAGGGGCTTCGTTAGAGCAATTGCTCTTTTATAGACCTTTGTACGTCTCCGCTCATTCTTCATGCCAAGCTAAATTACCTGAGTTTGTTTTTATTTAAAGACTGTTTTCACTGCAAGTGATCATACACAAAATAAAAAGCACAGCAATCACCAGGCACACGCTCCCGGGGCAGGAAGCTCTGGGGACTCTCACATCCCTGTGTCCTATGTGCGAGGGCACAAGAAGCAAAATGGTCCTGAATCAAAAAGATGCAAAGACAGACAGAAACGGATCAGTTCAGGGTAATGCGAATTGGCTGGGCACGGTGACTGAAAGGCAAACCCGGAGACGTCTGTGACCACCAGAGCAGAGGCACCCAGCAGCACATGGGTGGGGAGCGCAGTGGGTCTGGTGCCCGGCACGCCAGACCCCCCGCCGACCGGCACCAAGGCACAGGGGCGAATGTCAGGTCCGGGAGTGCAGAGGAAGTGTGTTTAGCACACCAAGGAAAAAAGAATAAACCCCACCAAAGGTTCTTCCCGACTGTTATTTTTGCGCAGCCAAGCGTGCTGCAGGTCCCTAGAAACCTGCACCGCGCTCACACGCGCTGAGGGGGCAGGGGCAGCACAAAACCCCTCTTGGACAGCCACAGGCAATTGCTGCAGGCTGCACACGGGCGGCCG
>NW_009258787.1:411847-415657 GCF_000687185.1 Egretta garzetta
GCACAGGGGCGAATGTCAGGTCCGGGAGTGCAGAGGAAGTGTGTTTAGCACACCAAGGAAAAAAGAATAAACCCCACCAAAGGTTCTTCCCGACTGTTATTTTTGCGCAGCCAAGCGTGCTGCAGGTCCCTAGAAACCTGCACCGCGCTCACACGCGCTGAGGGGGCAGGGGCAGCACAAAACCCCTCTTGGACAGCCACAGGCAATTGCTGCAGGCTGCACACGGACGTCCGGCGCTGCTTCCCGGGTCACTGTGCTTTGGCACAGACAGACTCCTGAACAAAAAGCAAACTCAGCTTTCCCGAAACTTCAGGAGTTCTGTGAAAATCCAAGGTGTCCTGGGTTTTGTGAAGCCGATATCCCTGATCCTTGCCTGGAAATGGGTCACCCAGAAGAGCAGGAAGGCAATGAATGGAGACGAGAGCTTGTCTCTTCTCAGAACACTGTGCACGGCAAGCCGGGAAGGTAAACAGGACCTTGCTTTTATAGGGGTCATTTTGGGGAACAGAGAAATAGACTCTGTCAAATATTTATTCTGTCTGCATGTGTGTGTCGGTTGGCTCCTGTTTTACACCGAGGTCACCCTGTACCATGCCAACAGCATACATACGCCTTAAATACTGGCAAGGTCCCGACCTTGGCATTGGTGCATCTGCTTCATATTATTTCCAGGCTTGGGGTCTGCAGTCACGAAGCAGGCAGCATGGCCTGGGAGAAAGGTATGTCAGGTCAGCCCTACCCCTCTCTCCAGAAACGTGCCGGAAGACGCTGGTAGGAGCAGAGCAAAGCCCAGAAACCTGGCGATCGTTGAAGGAGAGGGCCAAGGACAAGAAAGAAACCTTCCAAGATCTCTAATCCCCAGTTCCTCCCCACTGACGTGAATCACATCTCACCCAAACCCATACACCTCTCACACCTTGTGCTCTTGGCCACCAGTGACAAATTACACGACGTTCCTAAATAGGCAGGTCCAAAGGGACAAGAGATGGAGCAGACACTCAGGCGGGGCAGGGGCTCTGCTGGCATCACACCCTCTGGCAGACAGTCCTGCCCAGAAAAAGGGAGGAGAAAGCGTTTCCCCCCAATTCCATGTCTTCAGCTGTCTTACTGAAGGAGGGAAAGGGCCTGTGCATTCAGCTCGCAAGCCGCACTTATAGAATCGTCTGTATTTCCTCAGTTGAATCAGACTGGCCAGGGAAAGGGGAATCCAACCCAGAAATATTTTGGGCTGTGTCTGGGAGAAGCGCTGTGCACAAAGAAACAGCGCTGTGCCCTGTCGCCCAGCACATCTGCGGCCGTATGGCAAGTGTGGCTCATGCTTGGGCAGCAGCGGGCAGAGCCCCAAGCCCGGGGACAAGGCACCGAGAGCCATGGTCGACAGGGAAGCCCAGCCTTGGTCTCCTGGAAGGGCTGCTCTGGGCTGGAAAGTCTCTCTGCATAATTCCTGCATCTTTTAGAAAACACAGAAACCCTCATTTAGAGCCATTAACTGCTGATGGATCTGCTCAACGCCAGCCAAAGACCTTCCACCGCTTTTTATTCTCATTGTTTAAACTGCAGCCATTATTCCTAGCCTGAATTTCTCTAACTTTGGCCTCCAGCCAAGAGATCTCTCTGCCTTTCTCTGGTAAATTTGAATCTCATCGAGCAACCAGAAACCTCTTCCCTTTTTAGGTACGTGTAC
Source organism: Egretta garzetta (assembly GCF_000687185.1). Classification (NCBI taxonomy): domain Eukaryota; kingdom Metazoa; phylum Chordata; class Aves; order Pelecaniformes; family Ardeidae; genus Egretta; species Egretta garzetta. Next base: position 413,532 of record NW_009258787.1, read on the forward strand.
ACTATGAATGAATCACCTTTCAACCTTCTCCGGCAGTAAACTGAAGTAGCTTGGGGGACCAAAGCAGAGTCCTAATACTGGAGTATGTCAAAGTTTTACATTTTGGTTCAGCTTCAGCATCAACCCATTTCCTACCTCTGCCCTGTCCAAATCACAGAGCTGCAGCTCAGAAAGTCGTGAGCTTGGTTCAAACAGACAAAGGGATTTTAAAAGTGCCCCCTTTCTTTAGTGCTCTGAACATTTTGGGTCATTTTAATCTCCTCCTTTTTCAAACATGTTGGGAGAACAAAGCCTGTAGCTTCATACATACCAAGATAAGGCACTGTCTCCAGCAGACAGCCTCAGATGTATACCAAGCGGGGTCCAGGTCCCATTGCCCCCAGTTTCCACCAGCTCCCGGCTTCCCAGCCTCCCCCGCTCAGGTTTCTGCTGCTCGGATGAGGCCAACACAGCTTTTGTCAGAGCCAAAGCACCAAACCGGGGCCACCCAAGCCACCCCATCCCCCTGGCGCAGGCTGACCCGAAGCTGCCATTTCAGCTTCTCCTCATCTGCGTCTCCTGGCTCTGGTCCGCCAGCTCACGGTCTCTCCGCAGTTGAGCAGCAGGCACCGCTCAGCCACCACCGCCGCTGGGCTTGCGAAACGGGGGAGGTTTTCAGCTGTGCTGGTCGGACTGAGGCTGCAGGTGGCTCCAGGCAATCACTTAGGATCCATATCTCTGGTCACCTTACAACCCTGTCAACCCCTCCTCTGTCCGAATTCCAGTCTCCCCCCCATGGGGGTGAAGGACCACCAGCCCCACAGAGCCTGAGGTGTTGGACGGAAGAGGCAGCTGCATGCCAGGCAATTTTTCTAACAGACAGCCAGGACAACGGTGCGCCCTGCGGCAGAAAGGAAGGTTCAATCCAGGTAGAGCTGAGACCAACAACAAATACAGATTTTCTACAGGTTTTTGCTCACTCCAAGGCCAGATGAAACCCAGGCAACCCTTGGATCCCAGCCTACACCAGTTGTGCAAGCCATAAGAATTAGCCCTAAAAGGTGCTGGGTCCCGGATCAATAAATGCACGCCATTTCCTAACCTGTTTTGAGAGCCCTGTTTCACCAGGAGGCCTCTGCAGGACAGCTTTGCCCTCTGACAGCAGTACTGGTGTCTACGGCCAAGTCACCACCTTCTCATGGAGAGGAAAGGGTTACTGAGCTCTAAAAAATTGAGCTCTAAATTATGCCCTATGGGTTACTGAGCTCTAAAAAATTGAGCTCTAAATTATGCCCTATGGGTTGCTTGAACATCCACCATAAAAAGGATTTATACCTACACACTGCTTTAATTAATTTACTTCTGATAACATTCGACATTACACTGAAGTACCTTGATGATAACAACACCGCTTTCTACTTCTGGTACCTGGACCATGCCTGAAAGCACCGCGGAGCCTCAACTCAAAGCATCATTAATCATAAACGGGCAGAGCGCCCAAATGGAGTCCAGCAATGGAGCAATAACAAAACCACATCCCACAAACAGCCCCTCGGCTCCCAGTCATCCTGGGAAAGGTGCTCAGTGAACTCTTTAACAGCCAGGAACAGTAGCCACAAACAGCACTTCAAGAGCCATGTCCGCTCACTGTGGGAGATCCTCCAGAGCGGACAACCCACGGACACTTCTGGGATCTCTGGGCAGCAATGTCATGAGTGGATGTGACTTCTCCTCCGGGCCTCCTCCAGAGGATGCAGTGCCGGCCGCAGGAGGCTCCCGCACACTGCCTGGCACACAGGGGGTGGCAGAACATTTGGTGGATCTGGAGAACTGGGACAGGATCCCTCTGTGTCCCTCTGAGCAGCTGAGGAAGGAGGCAACTTAGCTTGAATTCACATGGCCATGGAAAAGGGAGGCTGAAAAATGCCTTCCCACAGGAACAGGGGGAGATGCAAGGAGAGTTAGGACCTGCAAACCCACAGGCGATGCCGGGACATGCCTACATCAGAGCAACGGCTTCCAGCACACTCCTACCCCCCCAGGTCAGGGCACCTCTCTTCCACCAGAGGGGAGGGAAGCTGCACAGGAGATCTCTCGGAAGCAGGCTGTGTTTCTCAGACTTCCCAAGCCGTTGGCTCCAGGACCGC
>NW_009258787.1:416868-426242 GCF_000687185.1 Egretta garzetta
TTAGCCCTAAAAGGTGCTGGGTCCCGGATCAATAAATGCACGCCATTTCCTAACCTGTTTTGAGAGCCCTGTTTCACCAGGAGGCCTCTGCAGGACAGCTTTGCCCTCTGACAGCAGTACTGGTGTCTACGGCCAAGTCACCACCTTCTCATGGAGAGGAAAGGGTTACTGAGCTCTAAAAAATTGAGCTCTAAATTATGCCCTATGGGTTACTGAGCTCTAAAAAATTGAGCTCTAAATTATGCCCTATGGGTTGCTTGAACATCCACCATAAAAAGGATTTATACCTACACACTGCTTTAATTAATTTACTTCTGATAACATTCGACATTACACTGAAGTACCTTGATGATAACAACACCGCTTTCTACTTCTGGTACCTGGACCATGCCTGAAAGCACCGCGGAGCCTCAACTCAAAGCATCATTAATCATAAACGGGCAGAGCGCCCAAATGGAGTCCAGCAATGGAGCAATAACAAAACCACATCCCACAAACAGCCCCTCGGCTCCCAGTCATCCTGGGAAAGGTGCTCAGTGAACTCTTTAACAGCCAGGAACAGTAGCCACAAACAGCACTTCAAGAGCCATGTCCGCTCACTGTGGGAGATCCTCCAGAGCGGACAACCCACGGACACTTCTGGGATCTCTGGGCAGCAATGTCATGAGTGGATGTGACTTCTCCTCCGGGCCTCCTCCAGAGGATGCAGTGCCGGCCGCAGGAGGCTCCCGCACACTGCCTGGCACACAGGGGGGGGCAGAACATTTGGTGGATCTGGAGAACTGGGACAGGATCCCTCTGTGTCCCTCTGAGCAGCTGAGGAAGGAGGCAACTTAGCTTGAATTCACATGGCCGTGGAAAAGGGAGGCTGAAAAATGCCTTCCCACAGGAACAGGGGGAGATGCAAGGAGAGTTAGGACCTGCAAACCCACAGGCGATGCCGGGACATGCCTACATCAGAGCAACGGCTTCCAGCACACTCCCACCCCCCCAGGTCAGGGCACCTCTCTTCCACCAGAGGGGAGGGAAGCTGCACAGGAGATCTCTCGGAAGCAGGCTGTGTTTCTCAGACTTCCCAAGCCGTTGGCTCCAGGACAGCCCTTCCTCACAGCTGCCAGGGCTTCCAGCCTCTGGGCTGCTGGGCTGGGGTGGAGAAGCTGCAGGTCCGGCACCGTCTCCAAGGGTCTGCACTCCCAGCTCTCAGCAGGGAAATCTGGACCCCCAAAGGATGCTACAGGCACGGTCTTTGAGGCTTCCAGGCTCCTTGCTGTTGAAGTACAAGATCTGGAGGCATGACACCTGCCCAAGCCACGGCTCAAAGGCTGCTACTCCCTAAGCTCCTCTGGAGAGTCCCCACCACCTTGCTGTTCGGAGTCTCACCCGCAGGAGTGCAGGCCTTCCCTTTTACATAGGGCACCTCAGATGGGAGAGTTTCAATGTCCTCCCAGACAGAAAATCCAGAATTCATCTTTCCATGGGAAATGTTTTGCAGCCTCAACTTGCTCCAAATTCAAACGCAAACTCTTGCAAAGATGGTGACTCCTTACCAAACAGGATTTTTCCCATTTCTGTCAACTCTTCTACAAGGTGAAGACACAAGTCCCTGGCACAAGGCATCACCACGCAGGTCTGGAGACCAGATGTGTCTTTGGTGGGTCAGCACGTTCTGCACTGGGCTAGCACAGCCCTACTGCTGCCGGCACGTTTGCTGCCTCTGCTGCTTTTATCAGAAGCGATGCGCCTTTAGCCTGTGCTTGCTTTGGCCTTTGACAAGGAGCCACAACCAAATCTCAGCAGCAGCAGCAGCATCTCCTGCTCACCTTGACTCTTTGACCGTTTCAATACAGGCTGCAAATGCCAACTTGTCAGAGAGGGACCTGCTCCAAAGAAAGCTCCCTCCAGCCAGAAGGAACAGAAACACGGGGTCTACTTGGAAAAAATCCTCGCTTAACACCTTACGCACTCCATGTGCTTGTCCTCCTTTTTTCTGGGTTTTTATAGAGAGGGTGAAAACGCAGCCACTGCTGCGCACCTGGGCAGGCTGTGGCATCTGAACAGCGTTCAGCTCTTTGGCGGCAGGGCCACAAGAACTCCCCTGAGCGTGTGGCCCTCCAGTGCCCCTGAAGGTAACAGGGCTGTATTTAACTAAAGCTGTATCTGAAACGTGGGAGGGAGCAAAGGACCCCAGCTTTATCCAGTGGATTCATCCTCCACAAACCACATGCGCTCCAGGGCCTGTGGGAGAGAGCCCTGGCGTCAAAGCCACATATCGCCCTATCCCCACCCGTGGGTGGCTCCAAATAGAGAATATGAAATATAATGTAGTGTCTGTAACAGGCTTTATGCTTTAGGCAACTTGTATTTCCAGTTTATGCAGAAGGGATGATCAGACTTTCCCCGAGCTGTTGATGCGACTGCCTGTGCACGCTGCAGCAGCGGCCCCCAGATCTCCGTGCCCCGGGCAGGGGTCCGCAGCAGGTTAACCACAATGCCAAATTTAAATTTCCAAGGAGTGGCATTCTGCTGTGGCCACTACGAGGCCTTTTAAGGACCACACAGCCGTGTTTCTCTTAGTAGATCTGTGACGGCAGGGGCTCCGCTGTGGGAGCCAGCGCTAGGCAATGTGTCTCGCTTTGGGCACTTACACCTGGCCCCCGCTGTCCCTGGGTCTCTGTGCAGTAACTGCAAAGACGCAGGCTTCAGCAAGGGTTAACAACCCGAAGCTGGCCAAGGAGACGGGAGATGGACTCTGTGCCCAGCGTGCAGCAGGCTGCCGTGCTCTCCCGCAGAGGTCCCCCAGCAGCAGACAGAGGCATTTCTTTGTGCTCCTGGGAGAGGTCCCACTGGGGACACTAGGATGACACAGGACTCATTCCTCCGGGTCCTAGCGGGTCTGCAGAGGATGCCCACCCAGCTGGCTCACAGACAGCGATGTGACAGGAGCCAGATGACTGGAAGTGTGAAGATGCTGAAAAGAATGAGATCAGCAGACCTGGGGTTGGCATGAAGCTTGGAAGCCTTGCTGGAGCCAGGACTGCGTTATTCCTCCCTATGTGTCCCAGAGCATCCCTACCATACAGCTTCTTCTTCCTTAACGAGGTTCCTGTAACCCTCTGTCTCAGGGAAGAGAAATGACTCCAATGCCAACCCACAGCACTATATATACTTGAAACCATGAGTTACAACAGTCAGCGTTTCCATGACCATTCCCACTGGCCAAAGAAAATGGACTGGGAAGTCAGAAGCACATTTGCTGATTTAGCTTTGCTCTCTGTTGGATCCTTCCGGCAGCTCCAACCACAGGAAAAGGTGCCACAAAGCCAGCAAGCTCACCCTCCTCTTACAGATCCTGCCTCCACTTACATAAAAGAGCAACCAATAAATTCCTCCTCCTCTGTCTTTCTCTTTCCCACACTTAATATTTAGTTATTCTTCTTTCAAGTGAAAGTTTTGAAATTGATGTATGATTTTGTCCAGAGCCCTAGGCTGAAATCTCAGCTCCACTGAAATCAATGAGCACTTGGCCACCGGGCAAGGATGGCTCCCCAGTACCCAGGCTTTGCACCCAAACGGCTAAGGTGGCCAGGGTCTGCTTTTATCACAGGTCGGGCAGAAATGCCAAGGTGCCCATGGTGCTCATGGCCACTCAAACGCTTACCTGAGCAGCACGACAGCTCCAAGTAATTCACATACAATCACCCGGTGTTAAAATCCAGGGCTGAAGGGCTTGGATTTGCCAAACCTAGTACTCTATGAACACTAGCTGGTTTGCAAACAATGTAATTGGAGTGGAATTGCTATTGTGTGTGTTTGTTTTGAATATTTTTGGCCAGGAAGTTGTCCTGGAGGTATAGTTGAGCATAAGTGGTCTGGTGGAAAAATGTCATTCATTCTGTTCCTATTAAACCCCCAAACAATAGCCACACAAAGGCAGCAGCGACAAGCTCTGCTCTTCATGCCTCTAACAATGTGTTTTCAACCCTAAAGGCAGCATCTTGTTTGTACCCAATTGATTCTGGGATCATATTTTATATAATCAAATATATCTTTGAACAAAGATATATTTTATGAACTGCTCAATTTCCAGATGACCTTGGAAACAGCGATTCATAAAATATAGTTTTATCTCTATCTTCACAATCAGCTAGAAAAATGGCCCACCCGTACACTGGGGACTGCCAGTCAAGACCCAGCCAACAAACAAATTACCCAGAGCATCCAAAACTTCAAAATGCTTTAATTCTTTGTTTCAGTCACTGAACACTAAGCACAAATTACTTGCCCTAGTACCCTGGTAAAGACCTGGGTGGCATTCATCGTCTTTCAATCACCAAAGGAAAGTGGAATCTTCACCCCAGGAGCCAAGACAATCTAAGTTAGCAAAAAAACCCCTTCTTTCATTAAATGTTTATTATGAAATCTGTACATAAAACCATATATAGACCCCTTGGGGTCACGGCAGACCTCAAGGGTTTGTTTCAGGTTATGGGGAAGGATTTGCTGGTGTGAAATGGCCAATAATGGAACATCATCGGTTCTAGAAAGAAAAAACCTATCTAGTGTTTTACAGCTCTATCAACCATGGGAGTTTTTCTTTAAAACATGGGGGGAAAAAAGCTCATTTAGAAGGGAATTGAAATTCTTTTCACAGAGCCTGGGCTCTCCCGGTAACAAGAGGACAGCGGACACACCACCGCGGACCGGGGGAGCACTGCAGGTAACCTTGCAAAGCCAGGAGCCGCTGCAATGCCATGGGCACGGAGCAACCCCGGACACTACCCGCCAGGTCCTTCAGGCAAACCGGCAAGAGGTGCCACTACCAGCAGGCAAATGCGACTGCGCCTCCGAGCGAGGCACAAGGTTCACCAAGAAAAAACCCTTCTCTCCCAGCCTAGCCCTCTCTCGTGCCCATCAAAGTTAGGAGTAAAAGCGAAGGACCAGGGATGCACTCTTAGCTTTAGATAGCACGGCACTTCTGGGCAGCTCTTTCTTCCTCTCTACATAGAATCATAGAATCATAGAATGTTTTGACAGCTCTTTCTTCCTCTCTACATGTATTGCATTTAAATAGAACGAGGAGCCCAGAGGGGTTAAGTTACTGAGACGTGAGGTCTGCGGTCAGGAAGGCCATCAACACACAGCACCGCCTGCAGCACCTCGCCACGGAGGCACTGCTCCAACCCAGCCCACGTCAGCAAAACCCGCAGGCAGAACCCGCCTCCTTGCCTGCCCCGGCACACTCACAGGTGAGAGCCACTTTTAACAAGTGCATTTAAACCTGCTTAACGTGGGCAAGGAGGGAAGAATCAGCAGAACTCGGGATCAGTTGCAGCAATGTTAATTCAGGTCAGGCAAAGGTCAAGTGAAGGTCAGAGGCGGCAGCCCAGCTTGCAACGTATTCGGGACGTTTCGACCTCCTGGGAAGTCCAGGGCCAGAGGACATCCCGGTGTTTCATACAGGACCAGGTGGAAACACTGCACAAAGCAGGCGCTCAAAGAATAAAGTGCTTCCATGTCCGGACAAATAAACTCGATGAGCAGTCTCTAACGTTGAGGCAGGGGATTTTCAACTTCTAACCTATAAAAACAGATTCACTGGCATTCCGTGACAAAAGCCAACCACTTGCAGCCCTAATTACGATTTTTTTTTCCATGTCTCTGCTTACTTTGAAAGCTCACCATTGTCTCTGGTAGGGTTTTGACAAATCCACCAGAGGGTATTTCCAAAACAGAAAGCCGTGTTTTTATCGGGATCTCCCCCCAAGAGACCCTGGGGCTTGCATTAAAGACTTGTTTGTTCTCTGTAATGTTATATTAGAAAGATTAAAAGTTTTTCTGTTGGTTCAAGAAATGCTCTAAAGCACTGGTACCAAAAGAACCTCAGACAGTGACCGCAGGTCTGTTTTTCATCCAAACACAGGAAAAGGAAAGAAAATAAAGATCATCCCTGAGACAACTTTTTCAAGGCAGCCAGATGCATACGTGCCCGAACCCCACCAGGGGAGGATAGAATTACCACCCTATATGACAATATTCTCCCAGCACCCAGGACGCCCTGGGTCCCTGCCCTGCTGGGGCGGCAGCCTGCGTCAGGCGGCGTTCTGCTCCCTTCCCACACGCTGACCGCTCCGTTGGAATCAGCAGGGCCCTTTGCACAAGGGGACGTGATCCGCAGAGAGGGCTGGCTGCGCTCGGGGCCGCAGCGCCCGTGGCCGAGCCACGGCAGCACCCGCGCCCCGTGGAGAAGGGGCCGCCCCCCGCCGGGGGCTGCGGGGAGCAGCTTAGCTGTAAATTCCGTTTTGGACTCTGGGCAGTGCCCAGTGGAGACACTAACGCAGCGTGTCTCCTGCCTTGTCCAGAGCGCGGCTTCCCAGCATTGTTCTGAGCAGCTCCGGACCCCCACTGAAGCGCAGCGATGGGTGGCTGACACTGAAATGTCCCCCAACCGGGCTGATTTACGGCTGCCAGGAGTCTCAAGGATGTCAGCTCTTCCTGATTAATTTTTTTATCCTTATTTTCCCTCGTTTTATATTTGGATATTGCTTATTGCAATGTTCTTCAGAACTATTCTCTGGAAAGCCATACTGGCTAATATTTGGCTTGTAAATTCCTCATGAGCAGTTTGTGGCTTGTGTTTAAAGAAAAAAAAAAATCAAGCAACTTTGGCTCATTTGGGTTGGATAAAGAGATTTTGTGGCCTCCATCAATCCTAGCCCCTGACAGCAGTGACAGAGCTCTTATTATCGCAAACATACAGTTGCAATTTTAAAATTTGCTTCCTGTGATTCTTCGTTAAAATTTAATCAACAGTTTCTGCTTCCACAAACATTTCGGGCAGAAAGTTCGCTTTATAGAATATTCGCAGGCAACAAGCAAGAAGGAGGGCTTCTTGGACAACCTTGCTGGTTGTCCCGCTTCTCCGCTGAAGGATTCCAGGAAGAGCAGCAAAGCAAGGGGTGACACAAGTAATCTTCTAGGAGATGCTGCTGAATGCAAGCAGCCGAAACCAAAGAGCAACGATGAGGAAGCGCAATGGGGGCGCAGAAAAGGCCGTAGGCAACACAGCGGTGGCCCAAGCAGAAAGACTGTTCGGAGCTCCAAATGGAGAGGGGTTTATTGGACCTGCTTTAGCTGCAGATCACAAGGTGGGAACTTTCGCCAAACTGGCCAACAGATCCTGCACAATACAAACAACTTAAGGTGACAACCAGAGTTCTGAACAAAAGATGGTTGTTGAGCAAAGAGCTATTAATAGTGCTGGGTTTTATCCCAGAAACGTTGCGTAAAGTAGGACAATTCACATCCCTTCTCTGTGCTTCAATTTCCTCTCTCAAAGATCCCACTTAATGTACTTGGGGCAGGGACTGTCTCTTGTTACGACTCTGTGCTGTGAATAGCACAAGGGGAACAATGCCGCACTCGGGACCTCTGGATGCCACCACAAATGCCAATTTTAAGCAGCAGTGACAACAAGCGGAAGGATTTGGGATCCAAGGAAGACCTGAGAAAAGACAGGGCTCAATGTGGGATTCATCTTGTGTTAAATCATGGGTGGTTCCCATCTCCACACAAAAGCGACAGGGAAAAGCAAGGAGGCAGCTGAGCTAGGCACGAAAGGTGGCGGCTCTCTGCCCGGCCGCTCCAGCTTATACGAAATTCCTCCAGAGCTGCTCCTTCACTTCTGCACCCTCACTGCTCCTCCCCTTCACCATCTCCCCAAGCCATCCTCGAATAGCTCCGTGCAGAGGAACGCAACCACCTAGAAACCCAAAAAAGGCACGTTCAGGGATCTGAGACACAGTATGGAAAACCTGATGGAAAGAGCGGGGTCTCCACTGCTGGGGAACATTTCTGTAGGAAACACTCAGTCTAAACACCCTGTGCATGTGACTTTCTGATAAACACGTGTGGTGGTGGCTGAGGAGCTGCCCTGAAAAGGCCTGGATAGACCTTTACCATCTTCAGTGTCTACAGAACCAACCTGGAAAGGCCCGAAGACAGGGTTCGGGGGGCCAACAAATTACAGCATTACAACAACAACCTTGGAAGCACCCTTCAGGAGTTGAGCAGGCCACATCCCTGCCCTGAGGTGGGATCAGCCCTGCTGCATTCATCCAACTCGCCAGCTTCCAGACACACAAACAGCCTAGTACTACACATCTACAGTGTGTCCCACAGAGTGCCCCAGGACCTGGATGACTTCACGGATACACCTGATCCCACCCTCACAGCCTCTCCAATAGGCAACACTAGATCCCCGCTGGGAAAGGGCCTGAGGTCCCGGCAATAGTGGCCGTCAGCACAAGGGCACAGGAGTTAACAGGTGACAGGGAACCCAGCTGCGTGATCAGTCATCGAGACCTGTGAGGCTCTTTTGATGCCCACCTGCAAGAGAGATGTTCCCAAAGATGTGGCCCATGTCTCCTTTTGTCTTCCAGTCCTTTACGCTGCCTCTCCTTTCTGTTTTGTTGTCCTTGCCTGTGCCAGCTGCCACCAATCACAAGTAACCCAAATCACTCATCTTCGTCCTTCCTGTCTCGATTCACCTTGGCTGCAAGATGCATGGTTTGTTCTTTCCTTTGCAAAATCAATGATCTTGAAAATCTTGAACATCCCTCCTAAGCCCCAGCCCCATCCTCCTTTCATTTCTGGAGATGCTGACTGCCTCCCACATCCCACTGAAGAGCTCCAGGCAGCCTTGTCACTGTAAAATCAAGAAGGCCTGAATCATCCTCTCAGGCAGGCACCGGAACGTTGGTGCTGCTTTTCTGGCTTTCTGCCAGTTTGGAATGGTGCATCAGGAGCTCCATGGTCACACACAATTCAGAAACACTTCAGCTCTGCTTTGAGGCTGTGCCACTCACTGGTCACACTCTCCCCCTGGCTGCAGGATGGAGAAGCTGAGCTTCCACTTGTACTCACGCTCCATGCAAGGCGGGGTCTCCACTGCTGGGGAACATTTCTGTAGGAAACACTCAGTCTAAACACCCTGTGCATGTGACTTTCTGATAAACACGTGTGGTGGTGGCTGAGGAGCTGCCCTGAAAAGGCCTGGATAGACCTTTACCATCTTCAGTGTCTACAGAACCAACCTGGAAAGGCCCGAAGACAGGGTTCGGGGGGCCAACAAATTACAGCATTACAACAACAACCTTGGAAGCACCCTTCAGGAGTTGAGCAGGCCACATCCCTGCCCTGAGGTGGGATCAGCCCTGCTGCATTCATCCAACTCGCCAGCTTCCAGACACACAAACAGCCTAGTACTACACATCTACAGTGTGTCCCACAGAGTGCCCCAGGACCTGGATGACTTCACGGATACACCTGATCCCACCCTCACAGCCTCTCCAATACGCAATACTAAGTCCCCGCCG
>NW_009258787.1:427987-431775 GCF_000687185.1 Egretta garzetta
AGAGATCTGAGACACAGTATGGAAAACCTGATGGAAAGAAAGGGGTCTCCACTGCTGGGGAACATTTCTGTAGGAAACACTCAGTCTAAACACCCTGTGCATGTGACTTTCTGATAAACACGTGTGGTGGTGGCTGAGGAGCTGCCCTGAAAAGGCCTGGATAGACCTTTACCATCTTCAGTGTCTACAGAACCAACCTGGAAAGGCCCGAAGACAGGGTTCGGGGGGCCAACAAATTACAGCATTACAACAACAACCTTGGAAGCACCCTTCAGGAGTTGAGCAGGCCACATCCCTGCCCTGAGGTGGGATCAGCCCTGCTGCATTCATCCAACTCGCCAGCTTCCAGACACACAAACAGCCTAGTACTACACATCTACAGTGTGTCCCACAGAGTGCCCCAGGACCTGGATGACTTCACGGATACACCTGATCCCACCCTCACAGCCTCTCCAATAGGCAACACTAGATCCCCGCTGGGAAAGGGCCTGAGGTCCCGGCAATAGTGGCCGTCAGCACAAGGGCACAGGAGTTAACAGGTGACAGGGAACCCAGCTGCGTGATCAGTCATCGAGACCTGTGAGGCTCTTTTGATGCCCACCTGCAAGAGAGATGTTCCCAAAGATGTGGCCCATGTCTCCTTTTGTCTTCCAGTCCTTTACGCTGCCTCTCCTTTCTGTTTTGTTGTCCTTGCCTGTGCCAGCTGCCACCAATCACAAGTAACCCAAATCACTCATCTTCGTCCTTCCTGTCTCGATTCACCTTGGCTGCAAGATGCATGGTTTGTTCTTTCCTTTGCAAAATCAATGATCTTGAAAATCTTGAACATCCCTCCTAAGCCCCAGCCCCATCCTCCTTTCATTTCTGGAGATGCTGACTGCCTCCCACATCCCACTGAAGAGCTCCAGGCAGCCTTGTCACTGTAAAATCAAGAAGGCCTGAATCATCCTCTCAGGCAGGCACCGAAACGTTGGTGCTGCTTTTCTGGCTTTCTGCCAGTTTGGAATGGTGCATCAGGAGCTCCATGGTCACACACAATTCAGAAACACTTCAGCTCTGCTTTGAGGCTGTGCCACTCACTGGTCACACTCTCCCCCTGGCTGCAGGATGGAGAAGCTGAGCTTCCACTTGTACTCACGCTCCATGCAAGGTGACTACTCTTCACCCCCATGCCCTGTCAGTCCCTGCAGTGGCAGTTCCTCTATGTGATAGTCAAGCCTGAAACACCAAGAGCAGAAAGCCTTCCTGCTCACCCAGATGCTGCTGTTCATAGTTATGGAACCCCAGATGCGTACAGAGGGTGCCTCCATCCCGGATCCGCTTTTGTAATGGTGCAAGGACCCATGCCAGTAGTGACCCAGGTCTCACCCAAAGCCAGGGGATCGTGAAGGCTGAACACCACAGGCAAGTGCAGCCTACCCTATCAGCTTTTCATCCTATTTTTCAGCTTGCACCCCTCCCTTTGTAATTTGGTGGTAAAGAAATGTCTGGTCAAAATATCAGACAATTAACTGGGCACAGCATTGTGAACATGAACAAAAGCGAAGTGGACACCTTGGATCAGCCCTGCCATGTGAAGGATATTCTGAAAAACCTTCCCAGGTAACCAAAGGCGAGCAGATCCAGCTTCCAAAGAGCACTCACAGACCCCCCCCCAATTGCTGGGGGAGCCCCAAGGAAATGCGGCAGAGGTTAACTACGCGCGCTTGCCGTGAAGGGCAGCAACTGGCAAGGCTTCAGCTCCCAACGCCGCGCTCCCCTTCGCTCCCCTGACAGTTTGACACACTGCTGTTTATCCTAACCCATTGTTCATGGTCCTCCCCACCCAGTTTTCAGCCCATGTGATGCTCTCCTGTCCCTACCAACTGGAATCAATTTGGGGTACTAGGGCTCCATCAAGAGACTTCACTACCATCTAAAAGCTGGCAAAGTGTTACCTGCTCTCGTACAGATACTTTGGCTTTTATCAACCACCCAGAGTGAACAAGCAAGCCAAGCCACCACGTTTTCCTGGCTTGTGATTCCTGGCTCCCTCCATGATCCTCTGAATAGCCAGGTAACTCTGAGAGGCAGATCCTGGTCAGCAAGGGCTCTTCAACCACATAAACAGAATTCTCCTCTAACTCATTATGTAAAGCTGATGCTGCTAAAGCATTTAGCTGAACTTAGGTCAAGAGAAGATGGCTTTTGAAAGACTTCCAATGGTTCATTTGCAATAAATGGCTGAGGGATAAATCATTTCAGCCCTGATGAGTCCTCAAGCAGCCAACTCTGTTAGCAGAGCAACTCCAGCAGTAAAGAACGGGGGAAGGCTTCGGCAGCACACGGGGACTCGTGACAGGCACAGAAAGCAGCCAGAGGAGGCCACCGTGCTGCAGAGAGGAGGCCTGGGCTCAGCCAAGCTCCTCACTAGGCAGGGACCTCTGCTTCACGGCAGCGGGTATCACTGTCACCTTTTGAATAACCTCCCAGTAGGGAAGTCCTCTGCATTCTCTCAAGGATGGAGCTGCTTTTCTGCCCCAGTGCCCAGAGGCTTACAACCCCACATGCATTTTTACCCTGCTTAGACCAGCTGACAGCATGCCTGTGCTGCACAGAAATGTCTCTCCCTTTCTGCCAGTCCTGCTACGCTCTTGTCCTCAGCGACTGCACATAACAACCTCCAGGGGATACTGATGTACCCAGTGAAAACCGGCTGGGAGCAGCTAGGGATGCCTGGGCTTCCACCTTCGGCCTCAGCACAGACGTAAAGAAAGAGCACTTCATTTACGTTACCTTCCATACTGTTACAGCATCTCTCCTCCTTTCAGAGACCTCACATTTCAGTCCCGTGGGGTGCAAGCTGTTTCCAGGGCCCCTTGACCTCTCCCAAATGCAAAGGCCCTAAAAACCGTCCTTGCAAGAGCCACGGTAATGCTTCACACAGAAAGCACTGCCAGTCTTGCACCAGTGTGACTGGGGGCACCAGGCCTCCATCCAGCACCAGGAGCCAGCTGGGGACCACCACCACCTCTGGCCCCAGCTCAGCGGGCACAGTCCACCTGCGGACCCCATTCAGCTCCCCATGGGACCATTTCCCCAGCATCCCAGGTCTGGCACGGTGGGACTGAGACAGCACTGGAGGGGTGGATTTGAGGAGAAGGCTTCAGGAAGCTTCATGCTTTGGCACGTGAGGGCCACAGATGACAGCTGGGGTGGCCAGTCTGATAGCTTTCAGTGAGGACCATATTTGCGGTCTACGAAGCAAAATACCATGCCTACACGCAACTCCCGCCGCACACCCCTCAGCATCTCAGCCGGCTCACGTGGCCGGCGAGTGCAGCACGGAAGGGCTGCTGACTCAGGGAAATTCATCAAGCTGAGTCCTGGGCTGCTCTGACAGGTTTGGACTCGAGCAGCTAATCCCAGCCCAAACCTGAGGAAGGGGGACTGGTGATGCGGGCGGGTCTGCGCAGCCTCTCTGAACAGGGGTGGGTTTTCCAGAGCGCACCGAGAACCCCTAAGGTGGGCTCTGCTCTGGAGGGGTCTCCCTCTTCAGGGCACACAAAGATCCGGAGGGCACCAGCCTCCCCCCTGCTGCCCCCTCGCTGCCTCCACAGCACGAACCGGAGCCAGCACCGAGAGCCCCAGGCCAGCTCTGAACAGAGCCACCGCAGGAGCCTTCGGCTGCTCAGGTGAGGTGCAGTTGTTCAACCAAGCCCAGCTGGCAGCACAGTAAAAATAGCAGCCCTTTTTCTGCAAAATAAGAGGGATTAAGGCAGGAATCTGGTGCAGAACAGCTCTTTCCC
>NW_009258787.1:431906-437540 GCF_000687185.1 Egretta garzetta
TCAACCCAGGAAGGCGGCGGCTGAGCCTGCGCGTGGCAGAAGAGACAGGGCAGGCTCGGGGACGTGCGGTTCTCCGTTAGCGTGAGAAGAGAGCAAATATGTACAAGAGAATCCAGTGCCTCTTCTGACCTGCAAAAAAGACCATGAAAAGAAGAAGGGGAAAGGAGGAGGGGACAGGCAGATGCCACACACTCAGCTCACTTGGGAATCATGAATTGGGCCTCTTCTCCCTCTCAGAAATGGTGACATTGGATTAAATACAACGAGCTATCCACCTAGGGATGTGTTTGAGGCTGGTTATCACCTTTGATACTGTGAATGCTTAGGCCCCAGAGAAAGGACGCACTATCTGGCTTTGTCCTGCAATGACAAAGGGTAAGAGAAATCGGAGATTCCCAGAAAATAAAGCCAGTACCACACCTGGGGCCTTACGGGAAATACCAGATTATCACAATTCTGGCAATAAATCCGAAACTGTTGGCAGCGCTTCAGATTACTACTGCTTCTTTTTAGCCTTCTAACCCCCAAAGTGAACAAGACACCTACCTAACCCCACCAGGAAAGCAGAGCTGTGACTCACGCCCTTTCGCTCAGGCACTGACTCTAAACATTACCAACGCAGAATGCTACAACACATGAAATGAGCAATGGCCCTGCTAACACATGGCTTGCTCTTAAAATCACACGGCCTGCCCACATTTTCTAAATATAGGCTAGACAAGGAAACCTCTCCAGAAGCACTAATAATTCAGCCAACCAGCCAAATCCATGCTGTGTGGATAGAGGTGCTGTTGAAAGCTGTTACAAAAATATTTCCATTGTACACCCGTATTTCCAGTGTACAACACTCCTGCTTTCTCTTCTGCCCCCCAGCAGCAGGTAGGATGGGTAAGCTCGACCACGGAAAGGAGCGATTCCCTGAAATGCAGCTGAGGAAAGTCCTAAGCACCAGCAGCAGCATCGCAGCCGCTTGCCTGCATATTCGGGAGGGCAGCCTCACACCTGGAATCTTGCCAGCTGAGGAGGTAGAAGCATCCAGAAAAATTAAAGCTTGGGAGGTCTGTGGAAGCTCAGGTTGCTTGCCCTGGAAAAGGTCTGCAGCACCTACACCGTCAGCAGGAGGACAGATCAGCATCCACGAGCCTGCCTTGACAAATTAGCTGAGAGAGAGGGGTACTGAAGGGGCAAGAGCATGCGCTGTGACCGGTAGGTAAGGGCTAGGGCTAGGGCGACACCGCCCAAAACTGCAGAGTGCCTTTGTGGCTGCTTTACCAGTGCTGGTATCCAAGCAAGCAAGGGAGAAGCTTGCTCAGAACATCTCTGTGTAGCGACTGCAGCGCAGACATCGCGCAGGCTGGGCGAGGACTGCTTGCCCATGGCAACCTTTTTCACCTGACAGCTCTTCTTGGGTTATCAACAAACCTCTTCATCCTCACGCCTGAAAGTGCACAACGGTGAATCAGGAGAGGTGAGTCAGGTCCTCAGCTGCCTCGTTACGGAAGGGGCGGCTGCAGTGCAGTGTGGGTGCCCGCACGCCGCAGAACGGGACGGGCACTGCCCTTTGCCTCCTGCAGGAAACTCAGGTGTTCATTCAGCCATCACCAGCAACCATTCCTCCAGATTTTTGCCATTTTCTCCTCCAACTACCGGCATTATTTACTGACATTCCTTCAGGTGCTTCCCCAAACTAAGATACCCAGGGGCTTACAAGGTCTCTCCCTTGATCTAAATGTGCCCACTTCAGAAGGCAGAAAGGTTTCCTTGTTCCTAAACGATCTCACTAGCCCTCCTGGACAGAAAGGGGGTGCCCAGGGCTCATCAGGGTGCACAGTGGGACGGACTCCCAGAAACAGGTAACTCATGCTGCCTCCCATCCGCCTGAGATGACCTTTTTAGGGGAAACGGTTCAGATTCTGGACAAAGACTATTCCTACCTGGAAGGCCTGGGAGACATAACCCAGGACCGATCGGGAAATGATCCTTCAAGCAGAGAAGCAGCATGGACATTGCTATACACACACTGCTTTTGGTGCTGAGTCATCGTTTCACGTAAGATCCATGATAATTTCTGGGCTAAATCTCTTTTTCTTGATCATATAACTGGCATCTCGGCAATGTTAGGACCTCTTCTGCAATGCAAGTTTTAGCTGTGTTTATTACCCAACTGCCAGCCAGAGCATTTATTTTAGCATTCATTAATAGTGCCTCTCACGCAGACTCTCAGCACAAATACAGAAACCTAATCTCATTTATTGACAAATGTGAAGCAAAATACACTTCCATGCCAGAGAAAAGTTCATCACATTCCTTGTCCTTGCCCTTCAGGCAAAAGCCTGAATGCGCAGATGAAACGCGCAGGATCTCTGGAAGGGAAACAAACAGCAGCAGCCAGGCGCGCTCCTGGCCCTTGAAAGAGCCTGCCCAGCTCCAGCACCTCGACCCGGGGATCCAGGACCCGCTAGCAACACTTTCTGGATCTAAATCACTTTAACAACTCGGTCATTTTCAGGCAGCCAAGATCATAGCAGGAGATCTGCAGTTTGCTCATGGCAGAGATCACACAGCCTAGCACTGGGATATTGTGGGAGGTAGGAACTTATGTCACTGCACAAGCTGCTGTGTCCATCGGTGGTGGCATCATGGAGCAGGCATGGCAGCAGCACAGGCTGGCTCTGAAAACCTGCGGCTGAGAAAGCCCTGCCTTGCACTACCTAAAGGGGAGCAGCGTACCAGCAGCAGTAGCCACTGGAGCGTCTCCCAAGCCTCTTCCCCCATCAGTATCCCTCCTGCTTGCAAACCCTGTGATGGAAGTCAGGCAGGCGATTTTTTTTTTCCTTTTGTTGTGCAGCTGAGGCTTCCCTCCTGCAGAGAGCAGCAAGTTGGCACGGGCGTAGCTGAACTGGTCGCCTTCCGCGCAGAGCAACTGTGCTGAAAGATCCTCCCTCCCTCTGCCTGGCCCAAACTCAGCGTTCCTCTCTGCCAGCCCTGCCCCACTCGCCAGAGCCTGGAAATGGGCACAGGAGACTGGCACCTGAACACCCATACAGTGCAGGCAGGGGGGCTGTGCAGTGCCTTTGCCTCAGCTCCCGGGCCAGTTTTCTCCCAAGAGCATCCATCGTTCCCTGCTGGGACCTGAGCTCATTTGCTGATCCGACTTCTCACAGCAGAAAGGTGGGAGCGCTATCCATAATCTGCCCAATACCAGGTGCTCTGAGTAGAGGCCACAGACCCAGGCCTGTGCGTGCACCACCCCTGGAGTAAGAGCAGCTTGCCCCCTGCGCGAGGAGGCTTCTCTCCAGGAGCACCAGGTCACGCAGGGGGGTGGGAAACAGCTTGAACACAAAGAGCTCTCCTGGCGTGCTTTGAAGTAGAGACATAGCGCTGAGCATGGGATTTTTGTCAGTGGAGGAAGACTGGAGGAAGAGATGTACGAGAGGCATACAAGGAGCACACCAGGATCAGAACAGGCTTTGCCAGATCAGCGTGCTAGCCAAAATTGCATACCCACAGCCCCCAGAGGGCTGGAGAGCATCAGAAACCAGGGGACTCCTGCAAAGCGCCATGGACTTCAAAGTAAAGAATTCACATGAGCACAAACATATGTACGCGTGCACACACACACGGTTTCGGAGTGGGAATAAAGTCCCAGCCTTCAAATCAAAAAGCTGCTGAAAGTGAGAGGGCCGGGTGCTCAGCTGGTGCATATCACACACACGGCAACAAGGCTGGGGGCACAGGTCGGAGAAGCATCTGCTCAGAACCTGGCTGATGGATCTTAACCTGATTTTACCCTCAAATTAGGCAAATGTGCAACTTCTGACACCAGAAGGAAGCTTCTCTGAAGGGCTTCCAAACATCAGTCAATGACGCAGGAAATCTGCTTCAAATTTTGGTTTTTTTTGGTTTTTTTTTTTAAATAAAACACTAAAGCACCTAACTTCAGGGTGGATTTAAAGTAAATTATCATTTCACTGCTTCCCTAAGGAACACTTTTTCTGTCCATCTCACACATTGGTAGCTGTCTTTTTCTGAGCTGCCAGCCACCGAGGCTCAGACCTGGAGAGCAAATGCAGCTCCCTTCCCCTCCCCATCCTCACCAGGCATGAAAATTCAGCAAGAAAAACTGGGCTCTGACTTCCACGTGTAGTCAAAAATGTAAGGGGATGGTGAGGAGGATGAGACAAGGTGAAGGAGAGCTCCGGAACCCTTGGACTCCTCAGAAGTACGATCACCACCTTGGGTGGCTTATGGCTCTTCTCTCCAAAGCGCCCTCCCTCATACCAAGGAGAGCTTACCTTCCAGACGTGCCTGAGCTAAAATCCTTTAGAAGGGCTGACGACTGAGTCTGCCAAGCCTAATTAGCTAAATGTTTAATTTTTACCACTACTACTTGTATTTGTTGCTACAGTTTGGAACATCTCAAAAATGCAGCAAGGTAACACTGCCCTTGTCGGAGGGGACGCCATCCAGGTCGGGTCAGTTCAAAACGCAGCTTTCAGCCCGGAGCCCAGCACAGGAGCCCGGACGCTGTCCCGGCCAGGAGGCCGAGCTCTGGGTGCTCTCCATGGCGCAGAGGGAACCCGCAGGTTCGCTCCGATCCGTCCCTTGCTCCCCCCTCTGGCAGAGTCCCACCTCCTGCCACCTGAGTCCTGTCACCCTGCCCAGGCAGGACGCCCGCGCCGCCGGCGATGCACGTCCCCGCTCCAGCCCAGGTGGAGAGACCTTCGCCCTCCCAAACCACCTCTGCCGACACCACGTCCCTCCCCCTCGCCGGAGGGTGACCAGCCGCCGGGGCAGCCTGCGCTGACAGAAACCGGGGCGAGGAGCTTGGCACGGCACCAAGCAAACTCGGGGGGGACCAGGCCTGGCGGGTGGCTCCTGCCCAGCTTCACACCCCCCTCGGCCTCACCCAGTGACACAAGGTGCAGCTTTTTCCCCAGGGAAGCTCCAGGTTCCCTCGCTGCCAGTCGCCGGAGGGTGACCAGCCGCCGGGGCAGCCTGCGCTGACAGAAACCGGGGCGAGGAGCTTGGCACGGCACCAAGCAAACTCGGGGGGGAACAGGCCTGGCGGGTGGCTCCTGCCCAGCTTCACACCCCCCTCGGCCTCACCCAGTGACACAAGGTGCAGCTTTTTCCCCAGGGAAGCTCCAGGTTCCCTCGCTGCCAGGCCTCTGCCTGGACACGGCCTCCAGCACAGGGCGGGCTGCCGGCCTCTGCTGGGACATCACAGTCCTGCCGAAGGAAACGGCCTGGGTTTGCAGTCCTAGTCGTGGGCTGCAAGCTCAGCTGCTCTCAGAATTACATTCTGCAAGTTCTCTTCAAGAAACACTTTGGGGTTTATGGAGCTTTTCTCCCCGAAGAACATGAGCACATCCAAGCCGGAGCCACGTGTGACCCACAGCTCCCCTCATTGCTTGCTGCAGGAGCTCGGCTCCACCATCACAAAGCTCCCAGTCACTTAAAAAGGCACGGGCTCACGCGACCCCCGCGCTGAACTCCCCTCACGCACCTGAGTTCAGGTTCAGGAGCCCCAGGGAGAATGAGGAGGGGCCAGAGGAACGCGAGGCTCGCTTGCCCTCCTCGCGCTGCCTCTGGAGCCATGCAGCAGCAGCGGGGGGGCGCCGGGCCCCGCAC
>NW_009258787.1:437593-458298 GCF_000687185.1 Egretta garzetta
CAGCTCTCCTCCGCTCCGCAGCTGGAGCCCGTCACATCAGCAAAGGCAGGAGAATGAGCTGAGGGCATGGCCTCGAAGGTCGGCAGCCAGGCTCAGCCCCTCTCCAGATGTTCCTCCTCTCACCAGCGGCTGCCTTTCCCAGGTTACTTACACCCACCTCCAAAAAGGGATTGAAAATGGGATGCCCAGGCCTCTGACTCACCAGCTTTTGGATCCATAGTGGGATTACTTATTAATGTACCATTCTGCTCCATCCCGCCCCTCTGCCAGGAGCTCCCAGCCCCCTAGTCTGCCTGAATGTAGAGGTGGGTCCTCCGCAGCCCTGCTGGGTCTCTCTCCCATAACCCTTCTGTTTGTATTAAGACCTGAGACTACGAGCCAGGGGCGGTGGAGGAACAGAGCCACGTGCGTATTTATCAATCCTGCCTTCCGCAGAGCTAGTGAGCTCCAGCAAAAAGGCCAGAAAGCAGCTGGGATGTACAACCTCTTCCTTTGCCCCAGCGTGAATCACTGGAGCTCGTGAGTCAGACCCCCTCCGTTCCCAAAGCTGAGCAAGTTACTGCACGTTCGCTGAGACATGGAAGCTGGCCACATGCATGCTCTCAGCCGCTTGGCAATGGCAACCGCCGCCCATTAGTCCAGCCTTGGAAATGCTCTACTGAAAACATGCATGTGGACGGATCCTGGAGCAGAGCTGACATCTGCTACCTTGTGTGGCTGGCTGCTTACGGAAAGCAAAACTGCTACTGTAGGAGATCCGCCATGGGTTATCCTTCTTGTAAACAAACCTCTTGGCTAATGTTTCTATGAGCTCCTTAGAACTGGAGTCTTTCCTACAAACAGAATGCTAAGAACAAATCAAGAGCATGCTCAGCCTGCAACGTGGACAGAGCTCACACAGAGGCACCGTAGCCAGCAGAGAAGTAGATGTTTTGGTTGCACTACTGTTGAGTATCTCCAATAGCATGAGCTTCCACCGCAAAGCCTGCACCCAGCATCTGCAAGGGACTTGCACGTCCCTCACCAAACCCTGTGCTAGCGTGGCAGCACTCTGAGCACCCCAGGCTGGCAGATCTGGCTAACGTATGCCTGCTGATGCTGCAATCCCACCTGCCCAGGGCCACCCTTCCTCCGTAAGAGGAAGGAACTCCTCTGGAGTTTCAATGCCAATACCCTCCTGCACAGCCTTTCTACCAAATCCTGACTCACCTGGGAACCGAGGTCAAGCTGGTTCTGACTGAAACCTGAGGCACTCTGCGAGGCTCTTCACCTGCGCTCCAAGTAGTTTTCCAGCATGAGCATTTGCCATGGGCAGTTCAGGAGAAAGGCACAATTCCTGTGTTGCCTGCCTTATTAGCACTGACAAACAACAAAATCCTTAAGCACACACAATGTTTTCCTCAGTGCCAAGTAAAAATAAGAGAGAATGCCTGGAATTGCTGGGGAATTTAACCAACAAAATGCTTTACATTTCTCCAGTCTTTTCTCCCCGAGCGACCTCACGGAATTACGGATGAACACAGACTGTTCCCAGTCTCATAGCCCTTCCCTTCCCACTTTGTTCCCTGCTGCCACCGCTATGAAAGCCTCCTCCAGCCCTTTTGCTTCTCCTGCTGCCTGTTCTCCCGGCAGGCTGGCTCTATGGTCTCCTAATCCACGGCCACAGCTCCGGCGTTTGCTCCCCCCGGTCTGCTCTGGACTTTTGCACCGGCACTGCTTCATTTGTCCCACATCTCCAAATCTTTTAGAGTGCGAGGGGGCAGCTTCTTTTACAGCCACACTCTTGCCTCAGTGTCAAGCCTTTGGCTGCCCCAAGACATCCGGTGCCTGATAAAGTACCATCTTCTCCTGCAGCAAGGAAGTTTTTTTCCAGACCTGAACTTTGCCAGCATCATGGGAGCATTATACATTTACTTGCTGGTCTGTTGCTACATTCTGCAGCTCACGTAGTTGCTGCTGGGTGTGCCTTCCACGTGTGCAGGGTGGGACATCGTCTGTCCACCTTCCAGTGCATGTTACAAACACCTGAAAGAGGGAACCTGATGGTGCTCCTTCAGAGGTGGACACCATCTCCCTCTGGAGGCCTTCTCAGGCTGTTCCACTGGCTAGGTCTGCAGCTGAGGCACTTGCTTTAGGACAGCTGCTTCACTAGAGGCATAAAAATGTGAGTTTAGGTTAAAGACAGCCCTTGTCCTCAGAACAAAGCTAGCACTTCGCATGAGATCAGCAACCCTCTAGTACACATTCACAGAAGCCAGAAAAATTGCGTTAAAAGCCACAGTGGAAGAATATTCTCCTCCTCCGAGTCTGAGAAACCTCAGGGGAAATCTAGCACCCCCCCACGGCACGCCGATGCTCTTGCCTGAAGCTACTGCTGCAGCTCTCTCTTCCTCCAAGAGGTTTTTCCGCTGCTCTGATTCACTGGCAGGGAATAGCTCCACTACACAGGGCAATGCCCCAGACCAGGCAGGGCTGGCAGATCCCATCTGAAACTCGGAGCGTGTGTTTCTCTGTGCCAGAGCTGCCCCGGGGCTCGCTGCAGAGCCCGCCACGAAGGGGCGTCTGGGGTAATTTCCCATGCAGACACCCATAAGCACAAGGGTGGGTCAAGACCTTCAGGCTGCCACAGGTGACAAAGTTTGGCCTTCAGCAGGCAGAGGCTAGTCAGGGATGCCGTGTGAAGGAGGAAGGCTTTCCACCATTACCACCCCCTGGGTCTGCCCTGCACTGGCCATCTAAAACAAATGTTCTTGTCTGGATCTCCTGAGAGCCTGTTTAAGGTTTCTGTAGGTTCCTCTTCTGCCTCCTGGTTTCAGAGATCAGCCACCCCATTTGCATGGAAGTGCTACAACCTGGGGGAAAAACAGGAACACAAATTTCCCTTGCAGTGCACTGCCAGTTGCCTGACTCGTGCCAGGGCTGGGTTTTTGCATCAGCCCAAGCATGCTGGAGAGGCAACCTGAGGTCCAGCCACAAGCTGAAGAGAGGGTCCACAGGATGCTCAGCTGCCTGGAGCAAGGGTCTGTGCACCAGGACTGGGGCATCTGCTCAAGAAGGGACTGGGGGAGGAACTCCTCTCCTCTAAAAATCCTTCTGGGGAAGCATTGCCCCTTGGGCCACATGGCAAAGGGGACCCATGATGGGAAAAGGTGTTCACAGGTTCCACTGATCCCAACCAACCCAACCCAAAGTGGGATTTGGCTCAGAGACACCACAAACAACCAAGTGTCTTCCTCTGATGGACCCATGGCCCACACAAAGGGCAACCTCTGCAGCAGTACACGGCAAAGGAGTGACCTGGACCTAAGTAATCTCATTGGTAACGAATACAATCAAAGGGATGTGCTCATGCTGTGCAAGCCAAATGCAGAACCTTTCTTTCCTTCTGTTGAGGTAGAGACAGGATCAACGCAATCATCCCCAATTCTACTCTGGATCCATTACTAGCGAGGGTCTTGCACTCTGGCCAAGGTGTCCAGTTGTGGGCTTTATACGTGATAAAACACACCTACAGTGCGTCTCAGAAGAGGACTAGGCTGTCATTAAGAGTAACTACAGGTAAAGGGTCTTCACGTTTTCCCCCTCGAGCAGGGCTTTGATGCAGCATTGGAAAACAGAGTGTGGTCTGAGCCCTCAGCTCACGCCTGGGTCTTCCCCGCCCCCAGCCCCCATGGCCCCGCCATGGCCTGTGTGGCTCCAGGCAGTGGTTGCTCCCTCAGCAGCCCCAGCATTGCCTCATTCCCCCGCTGGGCCAAGCCAGCGCGTCTCAGTCCCACCAACCCCTCCATCCTGCTCCCAGTAGAGAAGATGCCCGCAACGTAGGCACTGCCCTGTCCCAGCTGTGTGCTCAGGAGGCAGGGCTGTCCTGCCAATGGCCGCGGGACAGCCCCCAGTCCCTGCACACTCCAGAGCCCCTCGGGCAGATCTGGTTATCTTCAAGCAGCTGCTGCCTCTGCTTGGTGGTTTCAAGCTCCCTGTCCCGAAGCTATCCCAAAAGTCTCCTCCTGGATCCCAAAGGACAGCTATGTTCTGATGTCATAAGCAGGAGATCACGCATGAAGTCAGCCTGCCCTGGCATCAGCACCCACTGCCACCCCAGCAGCTCTGGGGGGCAGAGCCAGTGGAGGAGCCCATGCCCTGGGTACAGCAAGGTGGTGAACAGAGCTGGGTCTTTGTGCTCCGAGTGAGGGATGAAAAAGGGCAGAGGCAGACCCTGCCACCAGTGATGTTGGCGGGAAGCCGACACAGATCTGTCCAGGTCAAGAGCACTCACTAGCGTCATGGCAGCAGGACCAAGAGCAGAATTGCATAGAGGCAAGCGAAGAGCTACATTGTCTGCCAGGCTCCTCCAGGACCCGGTCCAGCTCGTAGCCCCTCTTTACACTGATAAAACACAAGGTCTGACAGAGTTGCCGCTCTGTCCAAATGCATTTCCAGATAAACCACAGATAATAAACAGCCAGGGATAATCCCTCCCTGATACCATGAGAGAGAAAGAAATACCGCTGTGCTGCAGTACCACCAAACCTCCTGTCTCTCTCCAGGACAGTTCTCGCATTGCCCTGGCTCGTACTCGCCAAAGACTCAAACTTTTATCAGTTAAAGGCGATCTAAACACGTTATCCTGGCAACATCTGAAGTATTGCCTTGCTGGTTCAGCAAGGAACAGTCAGATCTCCTCAGGAACAACACGGTTTTGCTAACAAGCACATCACCAGAGTGAAGGTTTACAGTCCATCTGTCTTTAACTACCACTCAATGCAGTTACGTCAAAAAGCAAGGCTATAACCTAAACCTGATCTCTGAGTGTTGGTTGATCCCAAGGAACAGTCTCTGCCATCCTCCAGGACAGTGGCTTCTGATATTTATCTCAGCAAGAAGCAAGAAAGCGACCAACCAAAGAGCAAAATTCTCCACACCAGAACCCCCAGAGAATTAGCACAGCCCCCCTCCGTTACCGTATCACCGTGACAGGAACCGAGCCCTGCTGCCTGTTGAAAGAGTACATTGCCTTGAATTCTTGGGGCATTGGGTATTTTCAAAAAAAAAAAAAAAAAAAAAAAAAAGAAGATCAAGAAGCAAGCAGACCTGTAACAGCACGGAATGTGAATGAGATGCAGAGATTTGCACACTTGCCTGGCAAATGCTCCCTATTATTTGCACCCTCATGCAACCCACAAGTACCTTCCTGCTGGCTTTCTGGCTTCTCTCTTCTTCCTATAAGTAAAATTTGTTAAAAATGGGAAGTACCTTTTCCTGGGTCAGGTTCTCTTTCCCCTTTTTTCCCTTCTTTGTTCTTTTTGCTCTTTCCTTTCCCTTTTTTCTTGGTCTCAGACATTCTGCACAAGTGTTTACAGTCTCAGGAAAAGGCAGTCCACGCCAGATCTATATGCCCCACCACTGCTACTCCAAATGTTACTTGCCAGCTGCAACTTCCGACTGTTCTTATATTGTTTCTGACACAGACAACACCCACCACTGGGTGGAGAAGCGAAACTTTAACCGTTTGCTCACTGCTCCCAGTTGTCTGAAAAGATGCACTGGGTTACAGTGGGAGAGCCAGGGGAGCAGTGCTACAGGATGGGAGTCGCTCTCCCGAGAGTGTCTTGGACTCATGAGGTCTAGAGGTGGTTTTCCACTTGCTGAGTCTGTCTCTGGATGCAGATAAGTTCTGAACAGCTTCTGGAGCATCACAGTGGGGAACTGCTGAGATTCAGACCTCAGTGATATGTGAGAGGCGGTAGAGTCTAAAGAAAAGGGTGGAGGCTTGCAACCCATTCTTGTTCTGCTTTGACCCAGCAGAGGGATTGAGTTGGCCTTTCTCCTCATATTAGTGTTCCCGCTATAAATCAGTGACTTCACCTGCCCCTTTGCCCAGCTCTCTGCTGTCCCAGGAGGTCTTTCCAAAAGCTCGAAATAACTGGAGGGCCCTTACCTGCACTTCCAGTGTCTGTCCTCCATCCCTGAGAGCCCTAGGTGGTTGATTACGCCCATGTCTCATCTGCTTGGGGGCTAACAAGGCCCTTTCCCACAGGTCCAACATGTGATGGGTGACTCAGCCCAATCCCCTTCTGCAGGGTAGGCCACGCTGACATCACCTCAAATGTCCATCAGGATCCCCAGCGGGAAAGCCCCGGAGTACTGCCAAATCATTCCCAGATGCAGCTAAGGGCGTCAAAGGCCCAAAGGGGCTATAAGCCATAAGGTGCCGGGTAGCACATTCGATCCAGTTATCCCTGAATCAGATCCAATCCCACAGCAGCGAGTAAAGCGTGTCCTCTGGAGCAGCGCACCCGCCTGCTGTACGGCCATCGAGAAATGAAGGAGCTATCGGCCCCCGTGGGACCTTCTCCCAACGGTTAATCACCCTCATTGTTAAAAGCGCCTGCCTGCTCCCAAGTGCAATATCTGGCTTCGCTGTCCAGCCATTGTTCCTTACTCTTGTTTTCTCCCCTAGATTAAAAAGCCCTTCAGCAACTGGTATTTTCTCCCATGGAAGTACTTACGCACTGTAATCAAGTTATCCCTCAATCTTCTTTTTGATAAGCTAAACAGATCAAGTCTTTTTCCACTGCTTGCTGTATGGCATTTCCTCCAGCTCAGGGATCATATCTGTGGCTATCCCGTTTTGCAATATCCTACTTAAGCTAAGAACCCAAAACCCAGGCGCTATCCCATTGTCTCTTGTGTACAGAGGCAAATACAGAGGCAAAATCCCTACTGCCATCCCTTCCCAGCCACTTTAACCCCCACGAGACACATTCAGGCACCGGGCACAGGGAAAATCTGCTCCGTTCGTTGTGTTGCTACTGCAGCTCCTACCACGCCCCTGCTCTGCCAGGCACGGTTCTCTGCTCTCTGACCAGAAGGGATTTCTTGCTCCTTCACAGCACCACTCTCTGCGGTGAAGCTTCATTTTGTTCTAAAAGAGCCAGAGTGCCAAGCCACCCACGTTACCCTCTCTAGCTTCCTTCTTCCCACTGACTCTTGAAACGCCATCAGGCTCCGTGTCACCTTCCCAGTTCTACGCACATGCTCCCCTCCAGGTTGCTGGTGACAATGACCTCGCTGGAAGCACGTCCCGGAGCAGTGACTGCTTGCCAGCGGTGACTTTTTGGTATGTGCCAGCAGGTCACTTCTTCGCCTGTCTATGAGACACATTAAAGAACTTACAAGCCCTGTTTCCCAGTCTGAGCAGAGACCATCACCACACTGACAACCCCGTATGCAGCCTTAGGAAAAGCTTTGAACTATTTAGATAAGAGCTTCCAAGCCCGCTGGTTTGAAGTTTGAGCCCAATACGCGTTGTTTTTACATCCTCCGTGGTTTCCTGGCCACAGGACAGTAGTAGCCCATCATACTGTTTCCTTCCCAAATGCAGGATAATAGTGGTTACTGGCCAGTTGGTGTCTTCTAAGTCACCATGAATAACGATTTCTGTATGGTTATCTCACCGTTTGGCTCAGCACCATGTTCCTCTTTGCTAATATGTTTCTAGAGTCCCCTAATTCTGTAGCTGTACTCGATAGGCAGTTTCCCTCCAGATGTCTTTATCTTGCTGTCTACACACCATAACCCCAGATGCACATGGATTACTACCCGGTTTTCTCTTTTCTGAATTTATTAATCTTATTATTGCTTCCAGTTGTTGCTTTCATTGCTACCCAGTCAGGCCGGCTGCTCACTAAACCTTGTCCTCTTCCTTGACTCTAAAACTTCAACTTTTTTGGCCTCTGCTCAAAGAGCTTCTGGTTCTTACTCAGATTTTCCTGCGAATGTTTTAGCACCCAATCAACTTCACTCAGCCTTCCTCAGCCTCTGGAAATCAGTTCCTTTGAATCCTCGGGAGGGTCTCACGGATGTTTATGATCAGGACTCTCCCCTGCCAGCCGGTATGAATGACCCACCATGGTCACTAGCCCCAAGTCAACCCCTAGCGATTAATTCAGCCATCCAAATCGATAATCCAGCACTCACCAGACAGAATGTGGCCCCAACAGAGTTCCCTTGCTTTAGTGTGATAACCTAGTGTTAGACCTACAGAGTTTTGGGTCTCTTTGATGTTTTACAGCTAGCGATGCCTGCCTTGCCAGCACGTGTCTCCCGAATGGATGCTTCTCATAAAGAGCACATTTCCCTCCGTCCTCTTTCCTCCTGCAATTTTATTTTCATTTTGAAATAGCTTTTACCACAGGTTCCTTTACATGAAGGCTGCATTTGTTTGCTCCCCACTGTCTTTTCTGAAGATAAACTGCAGCCCTTCCTCCACTTCGGCCAAACAATTCCTTCATTCCTGTTCAAGACACAAAGTCTGGGTTTTCTTGGGATCGTCTTTCCAAAGCGCTTCTGTTCAGCAAAGGTTTGTTAAGGTTAACAAGTGCAGCTAAGGGGATGCTCTACCTTTTCCCCCCTTCTTTCAAATTAATGAATAATCCAAGATTCCCTACTGCTGAGCAGCGCTTGGAGGGTGAAGCTGTGCACAGCCATGCACAGCTCATCTTCAGCATCAAAAAACGAAAATTACAAAGTCTAAGAAGCAGAAGCGGCAGCGTCCGGCTTGGCCCCGCTGTCCTGAACAGCCTGGGACAAGCGATGGGTGGGATCAGCAACACCCAACATGGGTATTTTCGTACCTTGGCAGCAATCACAGTCTCGCGTGTGACGGACAAGGAGTATTATATGCAGATTAATTTTTGCCTTGGCAGAGATATATCTTGTGCATCTCGCTATCTTATCCAACTGCCTGGCCCCTGTCCCAGGGCAGGGATCTGCCCCTCTGGATCCAGCTTCAGCATCCAGATGTGTGGAATACGCTCTCTCCTGGACAATCCTGACGCGCAAACGCAGGAGCTAAACCCAGCGAGTGACTACAGTCCTCCTGTGGCTACCCTGGTGCAATAAATCCTGCCAGCAGGAAGGGTATTCCCGCTGGGTGTCCCAGGTGCCTCATCTGGCCATTGCCATGTGTTTTAATGGCCGTGCTCTCACAAGTCGCTTAATGCTTCATTCTAAAATAGCATTTAATGCTTGTTGCTCTAAACAGCCTCATGGAGAGTTATAACCTACAACTCTATCAGCCTGCGTTCCACGGAGAGTTATAACCTAAACCACTGTGGTTTTTGTAGGCTTTACAATTCCTGCACAGCTTTAAGCTTAGCAAGCGGGAGGCATGTAATTGCACAAGAGGCTGAGCCATACCTTAAGTGCCGCTAGCTCTTCCATGAAATCCAAGAGACCGATTTTACAGCACGCTGCCACACTGCGAGCAGCAGTTTACCAGGCAGCGCCTCCTTACCCGTGTTAGAATTTGCCAATGTGCCAACCTAACCAGTTGGGCTCCTTAATAATCCCCCGGAGGTCAGAACCGAGACGAGGTGAAAGAGAACCTCCCTACCTCTTCCCCCACACAGTGTCCATTGCAGTCAGCAGCTGTAAAGTTACTTCTTTAAACAAAAATCCCAGATCGGCTCGGTGGAGAACGGCGTCCGCAGCTAGGAGTCACGCTGCTGCATTGCATCCTGGCTTCTTTTCTGGGAGGATATAAGGCACCACTCCCAAGCGGAACAGCACTGCGCTCTCCGGAGGAAAACGGCGGAGCTTGTAACGGCAAGGTCTGCATCTGGAAAGAAATTATTAATACAACACCCCCCAGCCTGATGGAGATTAAAAAAAAAAGCGCTGATCCATCAGTGCGCCTTGATATCCGCTGAAACCCAGACGGCAAGCCCGCTCCAGTTCCTCCAGTCTCCACATTTCAGAAGCAAGGGCGGGCGTGCACGCTCCACAAACTTCTGAGGCTGTATTTATGGCAGCAATCTTGGGAGCACAATGACCCATTTTAAATCGTGGCGTTTTCAGGAGCTCTTGGTATTGGCTTAACTCTGCTCTCACTGGCATCACCAGGAGGTGGCCATCAGCTTCTGGGGAACCTCTGTGCCACATTCCATAGTCCGTCCTGGAACTGTCAGCTCCGGTTTAACAGTGGAGTCAACCCCAAATTGGAGGTAGCCAGAAATACTTACACGTTATTTCTAGAGAAGCAGAATAAAAGAAGACAGTAGGACTGTGCCTGTCAGCATCCCTTTGGTTTATCAAGGCACTCCACTGGGCACGATTTCTCCACAACCCTGTTCCTACAAAACGCTTGACAGAAAGGCTATGGCATCGTGAAAGCAGCAAAGCTCAGGCTCCTGACCCAGCAGGAGCTGGAGATATGCAGAATCCTACCAGCAGGTTCTCTGAAGCAAGACTGGCGAAAAGCAGCACAGATTCCCCGTCACTGCTGTTCAGACAGCACCTCCTGACCCAGGGCAAAGAGCAGATCCTGGAGGTGGACCCATCCCGACAGGCATCTTGTGCCAGAAGAAAGGATGTTGGCACTTGCTGGATCATCAGCTCCACAGAAGCTGTGCTATAGGTTTGTCTGCTGGACTGACATGCTGAGAAAGGTATTTTTAAAGTGAAAACACCATCCTTCTTTTTGCACCTCTGTCTGTCCCATCTTCCATGGCCAGGCAGGAAAAAGGAAAAAACAGGCATCAAGCACAGCCATTTATTTGTCTGGTAAGGGCCTGGGTAAGTTCCATCCAACCATCACCTGATGTCCCCGTTGCACAAAGGCATCTTGCCATGCTCGTGTTTCACATCTGCACGCTCCCAAGCCCAGGCTCACGCGGCTCTGCACGCCCAAACGCGGCTCTGAAGCAGCACAGGCCCTGGGGATGATTGATACAGAGCTGCCCCAGCCGCTCGAGAGGGATATTTCACATTGCGCCTTCTTTTCCTTTTCATCCTTAAAGAATGAAATCCTCCTCTTGACATGATTTATCACAGCACGGTTCTGCCTTGTAACCGTACACATCTTAGCTCACAGAAGCGAGCTTACGTTACCCACCCGTACGGAAACCCAACTGAATTTGCTCCTGCAAGCAGGCAGGAAGACAGGGCGGCCAGCGCTGGCTCCCCCCCCCGCACTCTCCCCGCTCCTGACACCTTCAGCAAGCCCCATCCCTGGGACACCCATGGCCACAGAGTCACCGCCAGCTTAGATAAATCCCAGCTCCTGTTTGCAACTGCTCGGCGCAGGTCCAAGGCCAGGATAGACAACACTCCACTGCCGGAGAAGATGGGTGCTGTGGGATGCCCTGTGGGGTGTCCTGTGGGATGCCCGGTGGGGTGTCCTTTTGGGTGCCCTGTGGGGTGTCCTATGGGATGCCTGGTGGGGTGCCCTGTGGGGTGCCCTGTGGGGTGTCCTATGGGATGCCTGGTGGGGTGCCCTGTTGGGTGCCCTGTGGGGTGTCCTATGCGATGCCCGGTGGGGTGCCCTGTGGGGTGCCTCACATGGGTGCCTTTGATGTTTGGGTGCCCTCACGCAGCAGCACAGTTGCTGTGCTTCACTGCCTGATGGCTCCTCACGACCGTGGGCGCTCCCGGACCACCGCAGCCATGACAGGCAGTGCTGAGCTTGGACCCAGGCTTCGTCCTTGCTTTGGAAGCAGCAGCACCAAGGGCTTGTGTGTGACCAGGCTTCAGCTGGTGGGCTAAAACGATGGGCTTTAAATCACAGACCTACCCTTTCCTCCCCATAAATTGAGGCTCCGAGGCTGCTCAGAACAACCCTGCTGTGAACCAGCCCCAGCCCACTAACTGGCCCAGGACAGCTCCAGATATTGTGTGCATGGCAACGAGCCAGCCTTGCCACCTTAAAAGCAGAAGTCAGCCCCTTGCTGAGCCAGCCGCCCCAGCCCTCAGCCTCTGAAATCCCCCTGGATGCTTTTCATCCCATCTGCCATTCCCTTCAAAACTTCCTCTCTATTTCCATTTTCTCCTCCTGCCCCTGCAATCAACAGCAATTTTCACACGAAACCCATGAACAGGGCATCCTTCATTCAGCCCCAGTCCTGAGCCTTTCAAGTATGTCTGGCCAGAAAAGGCCAGAAAGTTTTGGGGAAAATTCCATAAATTCTTATGGTCTCTTTTTCTCTAGATGCAACTCTGCGGAAGCGCTGAAGGCCCCAGCAGGTTATAGATTCCTACAAAGAAATCAGAAAGTTGCTTTTAGGAGTGTTTATGTCTAAGTGATAGCGTGAAGCCTCTCCCCCGCGCCCTTCGCCGGCTCACAGGGTCAGTCCTGTGCTGGAGGAGTGGAAGCAGAGGCCGAGCCCGTGTGCGTGCAGACCCTGGAGGAGAGGCACTCGGACACCTCGGCTGCTTAGCTGAGTGGATCTAACAGTGATCCCCTGCTCAGCACCATGCCAGGCCCACGCACAGCCTAGAGAGCTGCTCACGTGCAGTCACTCTGACTTGGGCATCCCCTGATCCATCATTACCCCTCCCTGTCGCAACGCCCGTACACCCGTTGGTTCCTCACATACACAGCCCAAAGGCTGCTGCCCAGCCCGGGAGGTGTTCTGCAAAGATAAAATGCACCCAAAGCCACACTCACATCAAGGGACAGAAAAGGCACATTTGATGTGTTAGTTCCCCCCTTCGAAAGCGAACTTCGACGGGAGAAAAGTTGGACGGGAGAGACTGAGACCAACTGGAGCAAGAATAATCAGCAACTGCTCTTGCAGTTTCTAGAGACCTGATCCTGGGCAAGGGGGTGCATGCAGGACATCTCAGATGTGTAAGAGCTCACAAGGCTCCTGAAGCAAGATGACTCCCAGGCTCATCTCACGATGGGTCCGGCTTAGCTCTGGTTCTGTGAGCACTGGAGCGTGCCGGCGCGGGGTCCTGCCAGTGACATACCCACCCGATCTCTGCTTGGAAAGGCCCTGCAAGGACATCGACCGGAACACCTGAGCTCTGCTTTACCGAACTGTTTAAGAAAGCAATTAGAGATTCCATCTCTCCCTAAATGAAAGGATTCTTCCCCAGAAACCTCTTCTGAAACCTTAGAAGACCAAGAAAACAGACACAACACCACTGACTGCAGTGATCAGATGGACGAGCGCATTAGGCAGGGTGGGTGCTGTTCTGTGCTGTATTTGCCTGGATTTAAAACGTGCCTGAAGCAACGGAGTAGTTGGATCTGCTACATTTGATTCAGTGGAGGAGACGCTATGGGCTAACCCTGGTGGGCAGGTAAGCACCACACAGCCGCTCGCTCCCTCCCTCCCACCCCCAGTGGGATGGGGGAAGAGGAAAAGAATAAAAGCAAGAAAACTTGGAGGCCAAGATAAAAATAAAAAAAAAAATAATTTTTTTTTATAAGTGAAGGATAAATAGAAGAAGAGAGAAGAAAACAAAACCAAAAAGCAATGCAGAGACAATCACTCGCCACCTCCCATGGGTAGACCAATGCCCAGCGAGTTCCCAAGAGACGGCCAAGCCTTTCTTGCTGAGCGTGACATTACATGGTATGGAATATCCTCTTGTTCAGGCCATCTGCCCGGTTGTGTCCCCTCACAACCTATCGCACGCCCCCCAGTCCATTCACTGGTGAGGCAGAGTGAGAAACAGAGGTGGCTTTGATGTTGTGCAAACACTGTTCAGCAAAAGTTAGGACACAAGAGCGTTAACAGCGTTGTTTTGGTCAAAAGTCCACACCACAGCACCGCATGCGCTGCTATGAAGAAAATTGACTCTGTCCCAGCCAGACCCAGTCCAGGAGAGCATCAGAGTCCAGGCAGGGAGGGCACTGATGCTCACGTTACCTCCCCACGCCTGTGCTATGCTAGGGAACGCGCTCCCCCGGGCAGGGTCTGCTGGCACCGACGCCACGGCCATCTGCGCCGGTTCGTGCTTCAGGTGTCCCGGGAACAGCGACGGAGCAGGGCCACAGCTGCCCGCTTGGCTCCTCCTGCTCTGGGGAGAGAGACGGGCACTTGAAGCATCTGCTGCTGTCTCTGCCCGTGGGAGAAAGGAGAGGGGGAGCTCAGCCAGCCACGGGAATGGTTGCGTACTCTCCCTGGATAGGGACCAGAGAAGCCGGGAGATGCTCAGCACAGAAAGCAGGCTGCAGGGGGATTCCTCCAGGGTGTGTGGGGAAGGCGGCAGCAAGGGGGATCCCTGGTGATTCCCAGAAATAGCTCAGCAAGAAAAGGCCTGAACTGACAACACCAGCTACTCAGACAGGCAAGATCAGCCTGCGTGCATTCTAGGCAGCCCTCTGTCTACAGGGACACGGGGGAGCTAAGCTGTGCCTTGCTCTAGGCTGCCTTAGCATCCGGGCTATGCAGAGAGCATTTTCTTTGCATAACTTCTCTAATCCAGAGACAGAAGAGCCTGGGGGAATGGCTTGCGACTTCACAGCAGGGAAGAAGCAGCAGCACATCCACATTATGGTTGTTGTCCTCCCCAACAGGCTGCCCCTTGTGCAGGTGTGGGAGCACAAGGCACAAGAGGAGCCATCTCCAGACTTTGATTCACTCCCTCTTCTGGCAGCCACTCCATGTATTCGGCTCCTCCAGGCCACAGACAGGCCTCCTGCCCTTCACCAGCCAGCCCATCCTCTTCCTGGGTCTCTGCCCGTTCGCCTCTGCCGTGCCCGCCAGCGCGCAGCCGAGGCCGCAGCTGCCCACGGAGGTGCCCCCTCCTGACGCCTCTCCCTGCAGGCGCCTGGGAGCGGAGCGCTCGGCACCGCTTCATATTCCAGCCTGCTGCCGCGCTTGTTCTCTGCTCCCGCAGCCAGGGCTCTCTCAGAACTGCTGCTTTCCAAACAGCTCCTTCCCAGTACATAATTCTGCCTGTAACTGTTCTTGCCCAAAGGTGATAGCTGTGTTTCTCGCAGATTATAGCCCAGATTATCCTCTCTGCTCACTGTCAAACGCCTCCCTCTCGCCTTTTATTCTCCGCTCTCTCCTCTCATTTGCATTACGCCTTTCGAGAACCCACCGTGGGGCTTTGCCGCACTGGTCCCCATGTCACCACCAGCACGTTACGCAGCAAGGGGGGTGACTCTTCGCCGGGGCAGCAGCTCCCCTTCCGTCCTTGCCAGCCGAGCGCTCAGTGTGGCCGCTCCTCCCTCCATCAATCCTTTCCACATATTGCAAGCTATTCCAGCTAATTGGCGCTCCAGTCTCCGGCAAGGTCTACGTCGCACCACAGCACACTGCAAAGGGTTATCCGCTGTCTTCCTCAGTCCACTAATTGTGTAATTATGCAGAAATGGCCTGTCTGGTACAATCCATTTCTCATACTCCCCCGTGGTGCTTGTTGCTTACAATGCTCATTATTCCTCTAAGTATTTGCAGACCTTCACCCTCCATCATATTTCCACAAATTGCCATTCTATTAACAAGGGAACAATTCCTGAAGTCCTTGCAAACATTGCATTCATTTTCCCAACTGCTCCCTCCTTTCTGGTCAGGAGCAGACCTAGCGCTGTCTCCGGGCTGGCTCAGCCTCTCCTGCTCTCTCAGTCCCGCAAAGGTGCCTTTGCTCTTGAGTCTCTCCCATGCAATTTGCTCAGCTGCCAGACTCAGGAGGCTCGGCTGCGCAGGACCCCAATGTGCGGCACAACAGAAGCTGTGCTGTCCCAGGCTGCCCACCTGCAGGGTCCACATACCTCACCCGCCGATACGGGCACGTACTGCTGACTCACTGCTGCACATACATCGCACGAGGAGGAGACAGTTGGGCTCTGCTTCATGCGGGATTCTGCCCGGTGCCAGGCTCATCCATCCATGCAATGAAACACCCGCTAAGGTGCTCTTCAGAGTCAGTGTCCTGCCCCAGGTATGCCCTGGGTCTGAGCTCAGAGCACTCCCCCTCCAGGGAGAAGGAGCTTACGCACGTTGGGATGCAACCACAGCCCCTGGCTTTCATCTGCCTGGTACGGTTGGAGCACGCCCAGACAAGGTCAGCGCCAGCCCTCCCCAGCCTGGACCTTCTGAGCTAGAGGAAGGCTAATGGCCAGCCACCCAGCTGGAGATCCTGATATGCCTCAAGGTGGCACAGCAAGGGCAAGTAGCACATGTGAACCACTGCTTTTTGGGGACAGGGCATTGGAGGCAGGTGGAGGAGGCTCTGGAACAAACGCTGAGTTCCCTGGGACTCCAAGAACCCTGTGGCTCCTCTAGGGTTATGCTGGAGGCAGGGGATGGCTGTAGAAGGCCAGGCCAGGCTGGTGTAAGTTAGCAACAGGGCTGGAGGGAGCTGGAGCACAAAGGTTGACCCATTGCCCAAGACTCGACATGTCAGTAGACCTCCAGGCCCCGAGAAGGAGTATTTCAGGGCATTTCCCTCATTGCAGACAAGAGGAATCAGAGGAGCATCAGGGCAGCCACCAGATGACTTCTTAAAAATTAAGAGCCTTACCTTGGGTTAACATCACCATAGGAGCGAGTGGGAGTGGGACCCTCAGACCCAGCAGCTATTTTCTGGATGAGAGCTAGACACAGTACTGTTGTGTGTGTCAGCATTTCCCTCAAACCCCTCATGCCTCAAATGAAACCTTAATCGAGGTCATGTGAGACCACCAAAGGCCCGGGAGAGAAGGGCAGGAGCAGACTGCACTGACAGAGCAGCACTTGGTGCCCCTCTGGGCAGGTACACCAACACGAGGACCTTCCCAGCCATGGATGTTGCCAGAAGGACCTATCTCTCGCTCACTGTAGCAAACGCAAATCCTCAAGGTGAACTGGGAGTTGAGGGAGCATTTAGAATGGGCAAGGGGATGCCTAGGCTTGGTGGTAACAGTTGGGTTGATCTTCAGTTTTGGTCTGTTCGTTCAGCTTCTTTTCCTGGCCTATCCTGCCCCTGGATATCCTCTCTGCCCTTTCCCAGCATCAGTTCTGTTTCTCTTAAACTTGCTGGTGCTTCTCCCTCACGTTTTCCTTCCCGGCTCCAAGCAGTTGGCTTGGTCCTGTGACACCCATGTCCTGAGTACGCACCAAGGGTGCAGGCACAGAACAGCTCACGTGACTGATGCATCCATGCAGTTAGGAACACCAGTTGGTGTGCCCTTTTGGAAGAGCTGGGGAGGGCTGGGCAGGGGAGGGCCACACATGCCTGCCAGGAGCACGTCCACATTGTACACCTTGTCTCCCAGAAGGACTCACAGTGCAGATCTTGCCTCAGCAGTGTATAAGTTATCTCTAGGCACTTGAGGTCCCACCACAGTCCCTTGGCAAGCCACATCCAGAAGCAGCCAAATGACACCCAGACATGCAGAGATGAAGTCTTGCTTGCATGCAAAGGATGAACCTGCAGCATCAGCCCTGCCGCTGCTCTGCTCCTTCATCTCATGTCCCCCCACCCGTCATGCCCCAGCTGCCTCCGTTCCTTCTGCTCCACACGTAACCTCCTTCCTTGGGGGATCCTGGGATCAGTCCTACAGACAGACACTGTACCTTGTGCATCACAGCTCTCAAACAGGCCAGCAGAGCACCACAGAACAGGGATGGTCATGCGATGGAGGGTCTCTGGCAAGCCTAGGTGGTCAGCGGGCACATACTACATCTTTGACCTCTTCTCTCTGCCGGCCGCAGCGCCCATGTAACCACGGCTATGCAGCAGATCATGCAGGCCAGAGCAACAGTCCCAAGCTGATCATCTGCCCTTAGCAGCAACAAACCAGGGAAGGGGCTCAAAAGAGACCTAAGGAATCTTTCTACAAGAATAAAGTTTACTGCAAACCAAAGTTTACTGCAGAGCTGGATGCCCTGGGTAGTCTGGCTATTGGTGATACTCAGAGGAGATTTAGGTCAGGCTTGACCTAATCTAATTATCCATTTCGAATATCCAATACAGCTTTTGGCTTATTTGGCTCGTGCCACAGACACAGCACAATCAGAACTGTTACAACTGGTGGTCGTGGTAATAGACCAAGGGTGCAACCAAGCCTCACGCAGGGTTACCTCTGGCACAGTATTCCACAGGAGAATTTAAATGTCCCTAGAAAATTTAATTCTGACCATCTTTCTCCTAGGTATTTCTGAAAGGGGGTCTCCCATGAGAGGCTGGGTGCTCTCTGCTTTCATTAAGTCTAGACATTTCATAAAGCAGTCTCTGCTTGTACTGTTCTGGCTTCCTCTTTGTAAGCCGAGAGTTGATAAGACTTCATAAAAGGAGAAGAGGAGAATACACCGAAAAAAACCAATTTGACACCATTTGGTCAGCTCAGCTGTAGACCTCAGCAGAGAGTTAATGGAGGAGAATGAACATGCTGCTCAGACAGGACTCCTCCATCCTCCTTTAATGACAGACCAACTGCTTTTGTAACTACCCCCTGCAGATATTAAAGCTGAGAAAAATCCTTCTCATAGCAAACCACAAGAAGAAATGAGTTTCTTTCTGGAATGCTGCATCAATTACCAGGATGGGCTTCTTCGAACTAGGCTGAAAGCTGCCGTATCTTAGGCTTCTCAGGCTAGGGGACCATCCACAGATACACCTGGATGAATTACACATTGCAAATAAATTCACTGAAGAACGAGATATTCCTTTTGTTTGTAAAATGTTTCTTAGCTGATCTTACCAGCTAAGATTGCAAATGCATTTCTAAACATCTGCTGAATAGTTTACAGGAAGAAATGTCAGGCTCTGACGCAGGCCATTCGTTATGATCTGCATTATGTCCACACGGCAATCAAAGGCACAGTGGTTGCAATCACGCACACAACCCCGTGGGCTGTTATCTGACTGGCACAGGTAAGCGCATCAGCGAGGGGAGAGCTTGGGCCAAGCCAAAACCCCAAGTACACAGAAGGTCTCTGCTTTTGCGCTCCTAACAGGACACTCACGCTGACTCCCCTCCAGCTACCATATCTATCTATCTATATATATAAACTTGCATTATATAATGTCGCACTTTGGCACCTCTCCTGCTTCGGATGCCTGTGTGCCAGGCACAGCAAGGTCGCCAGTCCCAGCAGGTCCCCTAACCAGCAGGCACAGACCTACAGCTCTGGCAAATGCAGTGCTCTGGGAATTGGAGGAGACACCCAAGAGTCCGGCCAGCCTTTGCCGACAAGCTCCCTTAGACCAAGCCTTTGATAACGCTGCAGAAGAACGAGCTGGTTGACAAGCCTGCCTGGTCTCCATTGGCCTCATTGAGCCCCAAGGGAGGTTTCGTGATGGAGGCCCTTTGCAATGTATCACCCTGAGCGTAGCTGAAAGCGGAGCAGCAGGAGGGAGCCCCAGGCAGGGGGCCAGGTCTCAACTGAAAGCCTACAATGCACCACAGGCATGGTTCAAGTGCTCAAGCAGTGGAAAAGTGCTGCGAAAGGACTGGTGAGGACCCAAGACTGGCACACTGGAGAGTACGAGGGCACAGGGCAGTGTTTGCACCAGTCCCTTTCCATGGTGGCAAATGCCCCTATCCTGACGAAAGAATCTTTTCTCTGTCTCAGAGGTGTCTGTGAAATCAGGTGAGTGTACACAGAAATCGCTGTCTTCCTCTGTAAAGCACACAAGCAGACATGGCAGAATTTCTGGCACAATAACAGGGTTTGATCCCATGCATTTCCCCAACATGTGGGAAGAAAATTCTCTCCCTTTCCACCGTTCCGAATCAGTCTTTGCTTTAGGACTCTGTCTGCAATTCTTTGGTCTAACATAATGAAGTGTTTTTTCTGCCTTCTGTGCCATAATGAAACGATAATGACCTTCTCTGGCAATCACTCGACCCTGAATAATTTGATCCATAAGCAATGGAAATGCTTGTCCCATCTGCCTCTGTTTAGAGCACGGCCAAGATGTTCTGCTTCTTTTCTCAGCTAAGGCATAAAACTTGGAGTGACCCCACCACTCAGTCCCGTCCGTTGGGTTCCCCAAAGGTAAGCTGGTAATTTTAAAGGCAAATTCAGTGCAGATGACAAAGTTAGTAATGCCCACAAATAACCCAAGGCCCCATCCTCCTCTGAGACATCACATGCTGCACAGAGAAAATCAGAGCCCCATGTGTTCCCTCCATGTCCCAAACCATGAGTGAGCTTCCCATGGTCCAGAGGCAGGGAGTGACAGGAGACAGCTCAGAGCACTCTCTGTCCCTTTTTTGGCTCTTTCAGTTGTGTGCATCAAGGCCGAGCCAGACAGAGCAGCCCCTGCGCCTCCCAGCCCTGTGGCGTTCCCCCCCAGCGCTCCCGCATTCAGAGACGTCTGACAAGCAATCCATCTCCCACTGGCCCTGGCCTCGGAGACATCACCAGCCCTGGTTCTGTGTCCCAGCATCTGCCTCTGCTACTCCTGGG
The DNA here is from genome assembly GCF_000687185.1 of Egretta garzetta. Lineage (NCBI taxonomy): Eukaryota > Metazoa > Chordata > Aves > Pelecaniformes > Ardeidae > Egretta > Egretta garzetta. Next base: position 457,732 of record NW_009258787.1, read on the forward strand.
ACAGGGTGGCTGGGCCACTGAGCCCAGACCTCAGAGCCCCCTCACCATGGCTGCTACATCCAGGACTTGTGCTTCCCAATTGAATTTTTCTCACAGGCAGTCTTGTGTTCTACACCCTGAATTGCAACAGCCTTTGCCACATAAAGCCAGGTGACACACACCATGGCATCTGGAACAGTGGGGAAGTCAAAGGATGATGAGTGTCCTCAGGTCACATGAGCTCGGGGTCACCCCAGATGACCAAGGTGGTGCGAAGTCCACGTTGGCCACTCCAAAGTGCAAGCCAACCTACTTCAGATCCACATCATCCTCCAGACTTGCCTCTCTCGTCTGTAGGAAGGGCCTAGGACACAACCTTCTTAGATGACATGGTGACATGAAGTGCCTAACCATGGTCTCTGCGACAGAATTAGGGTTAGGGACAAGGTTCTCCACTCATGACATTTAGCACGCAATGCTTGCCCACAGCAGTTCAGGTCACAGTCCAGGGAACTGAGGTGATATCAGGAGAAAATAGAATCATAGAATCACAAATCACAAATGTGACATTCTCCCCCACAAAGTTCA
>NW_009258787.1:458423-466922 GCF_000687185.1 Egretta garzetta
AGGGCCAGCAGGGCAGGAGCACTCCCTGGCAAGCATGAGGAGCATGAGTCACCTAGCACTCACGGTCACTAGTTCAAGCAGAGCAACTGGAAGTCACAGAAGGAGCAGCAGTGACTTCTGGGCTGGGGAAAACTCGGGTGTTGGGTGAAGGACAGTGGGGAAGAGATGAAAACCATATACCTGTTAGCCTAGATGGAGGATTTATGCATGGCACAGCTATTTCTGACTATGCCCACAGTCCAGCTACAGTATTTTCAAAACTGGAAGCCAGTTCTGGGTGGCCACACCGAGGCTACTGGTCTCCTTCCACCAGAGCTGTGTGTGAACAGTCACCGCAACGGTGATCCCATCTGCGACTGTCCAGGGTAACTGTGAAGGATGAACGGGCTTGGGTTTAAAAGTCTCTCTGCCTGTTACCCTTCTCCAGCTCCCAGAAGGAAGAGCCCTTAGAAAAAAGGGGCATGGATGTATTTTTTCATTCTTTACCTGCATGCCCTCTGCGCCTCTGGGAAGTGACAGACTCTCACCCATCTAGAAACACCAGCCACTTGCCAGCACTTAGTGTGCTGCGTATGAGTCCCTTTCTATAGAATAAGTCTGGATAGTGCAACCTACAGTAGTTTTTTGTTTGTGGGTTTGGGGTTTTTTTTGTACTTCCTACCTGGCTTTCTTGGATGCCTGGACAAAGACAGGGCAACCTCATGCTGAGAAGCCACGTTCCTCAGCGGCTCACCTCTGCTGAAGACCTGGTAATGACTTCCGCACATGCCCTGGCTCCCAAGGTCAGGCATAAATCAATGACTGAGTCCCAGGACACATTATTCTTCTAGCTGCTTGCTGGGGAATTATCCGTGTCTTACTTCGGAAGTGTTTCAGATAGCCCAGAAAGCCAGACTTCATGGCTGAGCAGCTAAGCCGCTCAGGAGCGTACAGCGCTACTGAGAAAAATAAAAGAGCGCTCCACAATTGAAAACCACTTCTCTTGGGCTCTTACTCTGCTAACAGCACTTTCTACCCCATATGTCAAGCTGTCACAATTCACACTTGCCAGCAGCTGCCTGACCCTGCCTGGGTGGTGGCAGAACTAAAGCAGAAGAAACATAGAGCCGAGTGTTTAAAGGAACAGAGATCTTCTTGGCAGGGATGGGGGAAGAATGCAAGACTGGCAGCCTTCAAGTCAGAGAGCTGTGCACTACACCAAGGTCCCAGCTGTGTTCCTTAGATCTTCACAGAAGAACTAGTAAATAAATCCATGTCCTGGAGGAGCTCTGACAGAGACCACGATCTAGCCCTTGATCCACAAAGCTCACCAGTATGGGGTGGCTCGGCTTTATCCAGGCAACCAGTGCCATTTGGAGGGACCCCAGCTGTGGTACCTGCTGACTGCAGCCTCGCTGTGCCGGTTTGATATCCCCTGCTCAAGGACATCCCCACGGGAGCACAGACCCTCAACGCCCCGAGGACCGGCTCTGCACGCAAAGCTACCAACAGGCTCGCCAGGCACATCTGCGCGCGTGTGTGTTCCTCCCTGGCCCAAGTGGTAAAGCACGAGAAGAAGCCTTGGCACTGGCCCAGAGACATCTGAACTTAGCAGCAGCATTTGACGACAGATGTGTGTCTTGCAACATCGCTGCTGAAGTGTCTTTTCCTTTCAAAGTAGGAATCATTTTCCTTCACGTAATAGTCCAGGCAAATATAATCCTATTAACAGGGCTATGAAAATAAACAATACTTGGCATGCCATGACCTAAAGAAACAATCCGCCAACACCGGAAGCTTGTAGACAGCCCTGTCCCTAAGGCAGGACAGGCATTTCCCATGCCCAAGTGCCCTCCTAGCCAGCACCCTCCCACCCTACCGCTGTCTTCATAAAAACTGTCTTTCTTGAGACAAGTGGGCCCCTTTCCCATTCTCCCACCCTCTAAATTGGCTTTACTCCCAATTAGCATTCACTCAAATTTACACCAAGACAAGGCCTGGATCTTTGTTGGCATCTCTGCATCGTCTCTTAATCTCTTGGGTTTATAGCTCTTTCACTTTTACGTATACCAGAATTCCCAATCCAGTCACACTTGACTTGAAAGCCTGGGGCCCACATCTCTTTGTGGTAGGGTTGCCAATCAAAGTTCCTCCTCCTGATCTGGCGTCTCCGCTGATGTAGTCATGTAGTCCTAATTCTTGCTTCACTCCCCCAGGGATGCAGCTGGCCCTCCTCTGCCCTCGTTAGCAGCTGTGACAGGGAACGAGCTCTCGACAGCACTGCCTGGGGAGGTGAGGACTGCTAGGATGCTCAGGTACGCCCTGGGCACCAGCTTCATCTCAGTAAGCCTGAAAATAGCTGTCATTTCTATGGGGCTGCAGCAAGCAGAAGAGCAAAGAGAGTTTGGGCTGGGGGGCCATTTGGGGCTGCATAAAGACATTTAGCAGCATGAAAAGATGCACTTGCCTGCAGAGGTGACATCCACCCCACGGGGCACTAAACTGCCATCAGCAAAGGAGGAACCCACAGGGGCGAAACACCAACGTCGATGACCGGATGCTGTCTTCTCATTGCTCCTCAGAGCTACCCACATAGTAGGACCTCAACAGATCTACGTGCCATGTAAACCACTTGTCCCCAGCCTCCCAGCACTGTTGGGCTCCCCAGGTTGTTCTAAGGAGAACAGACACACTTGCCTATCCAAGCACTGCTGGTTTCCTCCCCCTGCAGTGGGCTGAAAACAAGACTGGAGCAGAGCACCTTTCCCTGTCTCTCTGCCCACCTCTGTCTCCGCAGACTTGCCCAGGGTGCCCCTGCCCTGAGTGTAAGAAGGCGTCATCTCATCTGTCCCTCCCAGCACAGTTCATCCTTTGGCCCCTTGAGAAGCTGCCGTTCTTTCCATGGACTGAGATCAACTGCAGACGATTCGTTGGCAGAGACCTTTTACCAGACAGGTGAGGGATGTTTTGTCATCATCCCAAGCGCTTCTTCCAGTTCTATGAAGAGAAGCAGAGGTGTTCGTCCACATGAGATCCTTGGCTACATTATGTCTTAGAGCTGGGGTTTCCACAGAGATCATAGAATCATAGAATCACAGAATGTTTTGGGTTGGAAGGGACCCCTAGAGGTCACCCAGCCCAGCCCCCCTGCAGGAGCAGGGACACCTTGAACCACATCAGGTTGCTCACAGCCCCATCCAACCTGGCCTGGAATGGTCCCAGGGATGGTGCCTCCACCCCCTCTCTGGGGAACCCCTGCCAGGGTTTCACCCCCCTCATTGTAAAGAATTTCTTCCTTAGATCCAGTCTAAATTGACCCTGGTTTAGTTTAAAGCCATCCCCCCTTGTCCTGTCCCAGCTGGCCCTGCTAAAAAGCTTGTCCCCCCCTTTCCTCTGGGCCCCCTTGAAGCCCTGACCGGCCACAATCAGCTCTGCCCGCAGCCTTCTCTTCTCCAGGCTGAACACCCCCAACTCTCCCAGCCTGTTGAACAAGCCCAACTCTCACCACCCTGCTTTGGAAGGAGATCTGCTCCAGCCCCACCAACATAGGGAAATCAGATTCCCCTTGAAGCTGGGGAAAGACAGCCCAAAAATCACTCGCCATTTTCCCGTTCCTTTGTTATTGAATATTACCTTAGAAACCTTTGCAAAATAAGTAATGCAGGCAAACCCCGGTCAGTTCCCAATGCGCTGTGTGGATCTCCACAGAGTCCGAGCAGGAAAATCTGGACCAGAGAAAATGATGCAGGAAGCAGTATGGTTAAAATTGCTCATTGTCACTTGACTCTTGCACAGTCCAGCTACTTCATTTTTTTCTCCCAGCCAATTTGGTTTTCCTTGTTGCTTTGCTTTATGGGGAAGGTTTTGATTATTGTAGCTTAATATCTCCCTCATCTGCTTTTATGGGGAAAATGTATTGAAAATTCCCCCTCACGCAAAACTCCCGCACACAGCGAAGCAATGACAAATGGAACGCCAAGGATTTCTTGATCAGCTGCTTTCTCAAGGCTCCCATCTGGGCAGGGCATTTGAGATACGGCTACCGAGAGCAGTCCAGCACTAAAGCACTGGAAGGGATCCGATAGGATGAAGATCTACAAACCTGCCCCTATCAGAAAGCACAATCAGATTACAGGAATTCACTCCGGTAAACAAACAATCCCCAAACACGTCCAGATATGCACAGGGTGATTCAGTCCAGTGACAAACAGACCAGACATGGCTCCAGCCACTTTGACTGACCACAGCTCTTTTCATTGCCCCCCCCCCCCCCCCCGTTCAAATTCCTGGAATAACAGACATTCTGTGTTGTTCAAACAAACAATATTTATTTTATTCTTACGTAAAATTGTACGGGCTCCGCAGATATAAACATAAGTAAACATTACCTCCTTTCCCCAGGGCTGTAACGCACAGCAGCGTCACAGGGGGAGAAGGACCACGGTGCCTGCATTCGCCTCCCAGCTTTGCCAGACCTTCCCAAAGAACTTGGCAGCGGTCAAGCACCTCGGGTTTTGGTTTCCATCAGACCAAGCCCGTAAGGCCATTTTCACTTTAACATACATCAACGCAACCCCATTTTCAGAAACGTTGAACTGCAGTAGCTGTAACCAGCGTTTTCAGCGTTCGACAGCCAGGCCATTTCAATTTATGTAGCCAAATATTTTAAAATATTGACAATAATACTGTATTTAATCACCTAGAAAGAGAACAAGACAGTTTGCTAAGTGAAAAGCTGAGTTAGGCTCCTGGTGACGGTAAGCAGAGGACAGAAAGAAGCACGGAGCATTACAAAACGAAGAGCAGCAAGTGCATACACTGGATTCAAGAGGCCGGTTTATGTCTCTTTTAGCAAAGGCATTCAAGAGCTTACATCTTGTCTCTTCACAGATGGTGCTAAGCCCCGTTGTCCTGCTGGAACCATTATTGCCAGTGTCATTGAATCATCTCCATTAATTCCCATGAGGAGGCACGGGTAATTCTGGAAGGCTGGCGCAAGGCAAGTCCCCATAGGGCTCATTTAGTACTTTATAAACGCTTTTGGAAAGCTGAGCTTCTGCTTCCAGCCTACAAAGCCAAAGATCAGCTCTGTCCAAGGTTAAGGAAAAGCCCTACCTAGGCTTCTGCCAGGAGATTTTATGCAACTTGGCTTCACTTTTCAGCCAGCACTCTGGGAATCGCTGAGATTCACTGGGGATAAGGATCCAAGATCCATCTTTCCACAAACTCAGTAACCCCAGGAGCAGGGAAAAACACATGAGAAAAAGTGACATTTGCAAGTCCCACCACAATTCTGTGCAGCAACACCAGTTGCAGGATGCAAAAAGAACAAGATTGAAGAACCAGTCATCCCAGGGAAGGTTATGAAGCCTGGACTTAAGAAAAAGATTTAAAGTCAGGGGATTGGAGATACGCCTGCTGGGAAGAGCTTGGGGGCACAGCAAGAATTTCTGGGGAGAGCTGTATTGCTATCGGGGTACTGGTTTGTCACAGACACATAAAACAGCTCCAAAGGAGCTCTGGTTCCAGGTGGGGCTGTGGAGATCCAGTGTGCTTACAGCACAACAGACAAGACAGACAAACGAAGGATTCAGCCTGTGCTTTGGAGGGGAGGGATGGAAGCAGGGTATGCCCAGTCCCAGGCCATCGATGGTATTTCAATGTGGGATGAGGATGTTTGAGTCCCACGGGGTCTTCTGGCCTGATAATGCAAGGGCTTTGCAGACCTGCTGGGACTCAAGAGTCCCCATCCCACACCGAGACCACACAAGTGCAGAGTGGTGAGGGTGGAGGCAGTCAAAGGGGCAGGTAGAAAGTCTGGCTGAGAGAGACCACGTTTAGCACACGAGGGAAGCAAAATCCATTTTCAGCCCCCATCAGCTGCAGAGCCGATCTGGAATTTTTCTAAATCAAATCAAGCTTGACTTCAAGTGCTGCCAGCAGATCCAGCCCAGCACCTTCTCCCTGCAGGGCAGCCTGCAAACACCAAAAAGAAATCCAGCCGCCACAGAGATGGAACCACGAGCAAAGAGGAGAGCCACTCCAACAGCAGCCAGCTGGTTGAACTCTCATTAACTAGCGAGGGCAGCACGGGTTGATCGCACTGCCAGCCCGGGAAGTTGGCAGCCCCAGATTTACACCGCCAAAAGCACATTATTTAGGCAGCTGTGGCATGACCAAGCCAGATGAAGAAGTTCATGGTCCCTCCACTTAAGTACGGGGCTGACTTGGGTGGTTCTGCAGGCTGATTTCTCTAAGCCTGAAAAGACCTGGGTGCCTGTTTAAAACGTTCCTATCCACGTAGTGAGTTGGAGGTACGGCCGTCGTGTACGTTGGGAGGGTGCTATAAATCGCTTCTCCGGGCCGGTGTCGTTTGTGGCCTCGCTGTCCCAGGCACACAGAGGGCAGTTTGTAAGCGGCACAGGGCAAGGAGCAGCTTAGGGACAGTTTGGCGATCGGGCCCCCCCCAGAATCCCCTCCCCCCCAGCTCTCCACAGGTTGTGACCTCCCTGCAGCTCAGAGGCCAAGGGCGAAAGCCCAGCCTGGTCAGCCAAAGCAGGTCACAGCTTCTCTCCGTGTCAGTGGCATTGCTGGACACCGCAGCAAGAGCCCCAAGGGAGTTGTACAAGCAGGGGGGTGGGCAGGCTGGGCGGCCGCAGGGGTTGCAACCCCTCAGCAGACCCTGAGGCTGCCCCCTTTCACTCAGTGGAATCAAGGCCCTTCCTTGCTCCAGCGAGAACTTTCTAGAGCTTGCAAAGGTCCCATCTGCCCTCCCATCAGGTCGTGAAGTTCCCAGTCGGTTGAGCAGGCAACCAGGAGAGCATCCCCCCTCCCTCTGCAGAGGATTGCAACTCGGCCGCCCTCTCCTCGTTTGGGTGCTGCTCTGAGCTTGGGCCTGGGCTGATGAACGGGTGGGGTCCTAAAAGGCTCCCCAACGTCTCCTCCAGCTAAATGCCATCACCCTACGCAAAGGGCAACACCAGGCCCAAATTCACCCAAATCCATCTAGTTTCCTTTGCCACCATTTGCATGGCCAAATCCTCTGAAAAACCAGGACTCTCAACACATCCTTTCCAGAGCCAGAGCTGAACCTCCCCAACGTCTCTGTGCATGCCGACCCTCCAGGCTTGTCAGCAAACAGCTTCCAGACCACATGAAAAACAGAAAGATAGGGTTCTTTTGGAGGTTTATAAAACTTGTTCTGCACCAGGTGAGGTGAGAGAGGGAGAGCTGGTGTGGGGCTCTTTCAATAAGAAAAGCCCAACAGCAAATCCCTTAATCAAACAGCTGCTTTAATAAGATAGAATTAAAGAGAAATATTGATAGCGAGTAAATCTTACATCCCTTCAGATGCTGGGAGCCCGACATTTGTGCCCAACATTGTGTATCGGGCAGACCCCAGATGAATTTTCCTACAGTGCTGCACAGATCCTGTCCCTGGAGAGGATCTCCTTTTTGGTCATTTGAGCTATTATTTTCTTACAAGAAAACAATGGTATTCCTCATGTGTACCATCCAACAGCAAGGATGGTCACATGAGAACCATTAGATAAAAGCAAGGCCATGCAGGCAGTGTAATCACCGGGACCAAGTGGGAGCTGCCCCGGGCTCCTCCGTTGCCATCAGCTGGCTGAGTCTGTCCAGCAGCCACGGGATTTGCGTGGCCATGGGATTTGTGCAGCACCGTCCATCCCAAAGGCCATGCTGGACACTCAGCCCAGCGCAGCCCAGCCCAGCCCAGCCCAGCCCAGCCCAGGCCTGGGCGTGCTCAGGGTCACTCTGATGTGGATCACTGACCTCCCTGTGCACAGTGGCTCCTGGTCAGGATCACTGCATTCACCCCTTGATCCAAATACAGCGTTCCTTTCCAAAGGAATGGTAAGTTACAGATTATGTTCATAACATAGAGGCTTCCCAAGCCCTAAGTACAAGGCGCAATAGAGCACACATAGAATCATAGAATCATAGAATTGTTTAGGTTGGAAAAGACCTTTAAGATCATCACATCCAACTGTTAACCTAACCCTGCCATCCCACCACTAAACCCTGTCCCTAAGCATCTACCCTTCTTTTAAATACCTCCAGGGATGGGGACTCGACCACCTCCCTGGGCAGCCCAACATGCCACACATGGCACATTCAAGACCACTGACTCTTCCAAGATGTCTTCTGCAAGGCTCCCAATGCAAAACCTTAACGTAACCAGCCATGCAACAGCAGGGTTTGGGGGCATTTCTGCTGAGGGCTGCTGAGCTCATTTTACGAGGATCGTGCTGCGATTTACACGCTCTTGTGGAATTTTATTTGTCTTTTGTTGAATTTTCCATCTGCCTAAACATGCCCAGTGGGAGCGGAAGGTGCCCACACAGTTCTCGTAATGCTACACCTGAGGGACAATGCCCACAGCTCTGCCCAGCCATCTCCCATCCTGCTCCCGCTCGGCTGGCAGCCGTCGGTGGGGCTTTGCCTCTGCACCCTGGCTGCCGTGTTGGAGGGGCTGGCAGGCCCCAGGCCCCGCCC
>NW_009258787.1:467015-473249 GCF_000687185.1 Egretta garzetta
TCTTCCGCCATCCAAAGCAGACAGCCCTCCCAGGGCTTCACCCAACAGAGCTAAGTTTCGGTGAGAAAGGAGGACATGTAGAGTCAGACACACAGGTTTTCATCCCATTTATCTAGGCCTAGCAACAACGGGAGCAGCTTCACGAGCGCAGAACACCCAGCAGAGCCCGCAGAGCAGCTCGGCAGCCTCTCCGCGCTGGGAGGCATCGGCCTCCCCAACCCAGGGACACGACAGTCGCGCTGCTCTGGCTCAGAAGTTTTAACCACGCCTTTTCTTCCTGGAGGAAGCCAACATCAGTCTCAGACCTGCATTCACTTGAACGACCCTTGGGTCCTAAGAACATGTAAACTGAGATGCTTTTCTAGTGAGAAGGACAAAAATGTAGCATGGGACCATGCTTGTACAGCGCACAAATGGGTGACAGCACTGAAGTCCTGCTAGACTGTAACACCAGTACTCAAGAAGGAAGTAAAAACAACTCCTAACTGATCATTCAAATATCCCTGAGTCACCTTCTCCTTTGCATAAAAATCACTTCTAATCCTGACACCCTGGGCAGAGCTCTCCGATTCACACGCATCCCCCTTGCAGTCACCGAAGCTCTGAGCACCGCTCCTCATAGAGGAGCCAAGCTCCATCTTGTTCACATTTCACCTCATCCTTCCTCTCCTCATAAGAATTTCCCAGAAGGGAAGCTGAGCTGAGCTGTTGGATAGACCAACAGGCTAGAAATCATAGAACCATAGAATCGTTTGGGTTGGAAAAGCCCTTTAAGATCATCGAGTCCAACCTTTAACCTAACCCTGCCATCCCACCACTCAACCCTGTCCCTACCTGAGGCCGTTTCCCCTCGTCCCATCGCCCCTTCCCTGGGAGCAGAGCCCGACCCCCACAAATCACCTTGGGTAATCTGGGCTGGGATCAGCCACTAAGATGCAGCTGCATTCAGATGGACGGGGATCATCAAAGCACACCAGACAAACAGATTTCTCATCACAGCATCTAAGTCTCCAGCTGAGGAACACGACTGATGCTCCAAGTGTCAAAGCCTTGATGCTCATCTCAGCTTTCATTCACAGAAAGTTAACAGCCCTCTGGGCACACCTTACCTGGAAAATATGCCATTGGGAAAGCCCTGAGAAGGCTCTGCTGCCTTTTAGGGCAACTAAGCAACTGGAAGCAAAAGGAGTCAGCAGCAGTGAGCAGAAAAGAATCTGGGAATCTCCATTTTAATGAAATTCGCAAGCAGAAACTGTGATGTTATTCCCCACGCTCCAGCCAGCCAGAATCTAAATGCTTCGGAGTACAATGAACACAAAAGCACCACGGGCCCAAAACCACACCATCAGAGAGACCACAGGCTTGTAGCAAAGTATTAGAGGATGGGGCTTGGCAGGCAGGCACATTGCAGTTGTTTTGGAGTTGATGTGGTTGTTCTTGGTGCCACCACCAGAAAAAGCAGCATGCATGAGTCCAAAACCAGCGTGGAGCACTGCGGCCGTTGGAGGTTTGCAATGGAGGTAGCAGCTTGCTACAAAAATCCCCTCCTCCCCCAAGCAGGGCTGCAAAGGCAACGGGTCCTTCCCAGACCCAAAGTTGTCAGACTTCACTGCCATAACCCCGAGGTCTCTGTAGCAATGGCCTCCTGACCAGAAAGCACCTCGACTTAAAGCCTCTCCGCTGCCTTGGATGGATGCCCTCGTTGCATCCAGGGAGATGTCATGCATACGTGCTGCTGGAACCACTCCTGCTAGCGAATGGCAATCCTCCCACGTGGCTGCTGAGCCCAGTGCCGCAGCCGTCACTCACTCCGTGCCCGACTGAGTCATCCTGAGTAACAGCTCCTGATGTCAGATCGATCTCCGGGAGCCAGTTCAGCTCTGCACAAGGGAAGGGTCTGCTCACCGTGAGTCACAGCGGGGCAGAGCGGTACCAGTGCACCCACAGGCAGCCCCACGAGCGGGACTGTTTATAGGTGTAAGCTGAAGGCACTTTTTGATTTACACTGGCAGACATCTGCTCAAGTAAGGAATCAGAAAAAGAGCTGGGTAGAGGCGCCAGGCACCATCAGAGCCCATTTCTCTTCTGCTACAAGCACTGAAAATGGGTGTGCTTTTACAGAAACCAAGGGGGGGTGCTGATGCCAAGCCAGCCCGGTTGACAGAAGCATCAGGGCTCTTTGCTGATCCTCAGATATTGCACAGGCGACGTCTTATTGCGCAGAGCCAGGGCACCACAAGGATCTGGTGCAGTTTAGTCTAGAGCCTTTCCTACAACCCCGTACAGAGCTGATGCGCTGTCGCGGGCCCGCCCAGAGCCGCTACGCGAGGCCCACGCTGTAAAGCGCCAGCACCAACCCCGGGCTGCTCTCCCCAGCCCCGGCTGCCAGCCCGACGCTCCCCCGGCGCGCGTACCCCCGCCTGCGCCAGGCTGTCCCGCCCTGGGCGGCAAGCACAGCCGTGGGTGTTCGGTTTACCCAGAGTGGCGCTGGGGGTGGAACAGTGACCTTTCTCATGAAACCGTATGGGAAACGAAATTCCCTCTTTCAAAACTTTGTCATGTCTCAACTAGCTGCTCTGCAAGTAATTTTGACAAAAGGAGGAGGGAGCTGTCAGCTGAGACCTGTCAGTGACCGAGAGCACAAATCACCCTACCTCCCCGAGCCACAGAGACAAAAGCCAAGTGCTTGGCAAGGCGGCTGCTCACCCCGCTACCCGGGCTGCCTCCTTCCAGCGGGCTCCGTGGAGCGGCGCAGACGGGAGGAGCTGGCAGCCATCGTTACAGGCGGCAGGGGAGGGCTGGGAAATCAAAGCAGGGCCATTTCCACACAGAGAAACATTCCCGTGCCTTGAAGCAAGCAGGAGCTTGTGCCCAGAAGCGCATGTCCCATCCAGCCTGCCTCGCTAACGTAGCGGAGCGCCTGTGCCTTGCCGCTCCCATAGACACCAGGCGAGCAGCACGAGCAGGGGCAGTGCTGCTGTCCTGGGGGGAGAAGCCACCCAAGTACTAAACCTGGGGGGGTCTGGCTCCTTCCCCCCTCCAGCCAGAACCATGAGGCTAAAAACCTCTTTGTCTCCATTTGTCAGGACCCCCGATCACAAAATTTATAACCTTGCAACAGCCAAGCTCATGGCTTATAACTGCAAGCAGCACCATTAGGAGCCACTGGAAGACAGAAAAAACCTTTGGCACAGGAGATTTAAAAAAATAAGGAGCAGAGACTATGAGCTGCATGGGAGAGGTCTGTCTAAGGAGGGGATTTCCCAAGGCATCACGCTCAGCCTCTGTTTCAAAAGCATGTGTTGAACAGGGTAAAAAATCCTTCTCTGCAGCCAGATAAATACACGCAGGGAAAAATCGCCACCCCCAGCTTCATCTGAGCGCCAGGCTGCTGCTCGTGGCATGCCGACGCTTTCGTATCTTGGGGAAATCTGTCACTTCGAAGTCACGCTGACACATGAGGAGCAGAAGGCAGGAGCAGCCCCACGTTTGCCTGCTGCAGCTAAATAAAGCAAGTTGCCAAGGCACATCTACTGCGCTCGAAGCGTGCTGCTGAGCGCGACCCAGGCGCGCAGGCGTGAGCTGCGGCCATTCATCCGCAGCGCTGCGATGCTCTGGGCACTCGCACGCTGAGGCCTCTCTTTCCTTTGCCAGGTTCTCGCTGGATTTTGTCCCGCTACTTCTATCCCAGTCACCTGCACACAGAGTTCAGAAAGGAGATCACTCCCTAGCCCTGAAAGGGCTTAGGACTGGGTTTTCCCAGTCATCCAGTAAAAACGCAGCCTCTTGCCCACTTCAATCAATGCATACGTGTGCAGAGGATGAGCAGCTTTACTTATCCATTAAGGTGCTCTTACAGAGGTTTGGGAATCCTGTGCCAGACTTTTAGAGGTTGATGGCACAGCATTATGCTATACCGAGGGGAGAGCGTGCCCTTTAGCTTAGACCCGTCCTTTTTTTACAACTCTTCTCATCATCAACATTAATTACCTGTTTGTAGCTTTTTCCTTTTTTTAATGGGCTCTTTTGGGAGAGGATAATGAAGAAAAGGAATTCCTACGGAGTTAGAGACCCTCTTTACCAGGTACCTCGAAAAGCCTTGTCAACACTCACTGAGGACAGATGGAGGCACCAGCAAAACTTCTTCCTTTGGCTCAACAGCCACAGCGACAAGATCCTGCTCCTGCCATGAGGGTGGCGGGGTCAGCCCCGTACACCTTGTGGCCCTGTGACACCGAGGTTCATGTGATGCCCTAGACACGAACTGAGTCAGTTCTGCGTGCGATCTCGGCTCTGCTTGGGACACCAGCATCCTATGACGCAGGCCCCAAAATCTGCCCTCAGCATCTCTGTTCAGGTCCCAGAGCCTCCAGCTGTGGGTCCAGTCTGGGGAGAACCATGGCTGCAGAGTTTGGACTTCTTGGTGTGCTTCAGCCACTTGCTGTGATGGAGCAAGGCACCGCGGCCCTGCTGAGCTGCACGCCACTGGGGTGGCAGCATCAGGACCGTGACAGCCAGGACCTCTGCAGCCCGGGCAGGGAACCCAGGCAGCTAATGTGGTAAAACAGACCCCTGTGTAAAAGGGATCACCCCAAAGTGAAACCTCTATTAATGACTGCCACTGAAATTATTAGACTTGGCAGTAAAATCCAACTCGGTCTTTTATCGGAGAGTCACTAGCACTCTCCAGGTCTTGCATGCAGTGCCCGGGTCAGATTTCAGGACACTAGGAACAGAGCTTGAAGCTGTTCTAGACTCAACTGGGAATCTCCAGGAAGGGATCTGGGAAGGGACGTTCCCAGATGTGGTATAAAAGGAAGGTTTGATGAAAGAAGCACAGGCATTGGTGCTTGCCAAAACTAAGGAAAGAGATTATCCAAGGCCTGGATACTTAAATATGGACAATTTAAAATTTAAATTTGAAACAAAATAGAAAACTTGGAATTATCAAATGGGAAATGAGTTAAAGATCTCCTCAAAACCTTTGCTCTCCTCCAGAGCACAACCCACCATGGTGAGTTTCTTCCCCTCCTCCTGGAAGGCTCTTTCCCAGGCCCCTTCTCCACCCAGGTCTTTGCTTTCTGTGAAGCCAAGCTCTAAGCTTGCCCCCTTCAGTTCACTCCATTCACTGTCCGGGAACCAGAGAAAAGTGCAGTCGCATCGCTTTCTACACAGCACAAGACTCCCACCGTGCAGTTCAGGTCGTCTTTTTCCCTGCAGGCCAGTTTACTTCAGAATCTCCTCTGGCATCTCCCTGATCTTTTCCCACTCACGCCTTCCTCTCCAAAGGGCCCCCAGAAGTCACCCACAGGGTTCTCTCACAAGCGGTTCCACCAGTCAAATTCAGAGAACCATCCCGTGGTCCCACCAGTCACTGCAGCTCTTCCACATGTTCTCCACATAGCCCACGTGCTGGGAGGTGGGGAACAAACTTGGCAGGTGAGCTGGAGTGTCCCTTGGGCTAGGGCCACTGCAGAGCTCCCGCCTGGGTACTCGGGACACCACCACAGCAACCCTGGGGTGCACAGGCTCACCTTTGGGGAGGCAGTCAGCAGCCTCGGGCAAAAGCCTTCCTGTCGCCTCTTACCTTCTAAGCCAGTGTAGGAAGCCAGTGTTATCTTCCCTCTGTACCTCCTACAGGTGAGAACTCCCAAGGTGGATCAGATACCCTTTGGGAGTAGACAGCCATTACAGGAGAGCCAGCGGTGAACATATTCCTCCTGTTTCTGGAGTTTGCATAAGCTCATTATTACATTAGTTAATACCTTAAGGGCACTAAGGAAAAAAAAAAAATGTAATCAGAGGAGGTTCTCCAAATCATACAGTGGCATGGTATTTTAGGATCGTCTGCGGGCAAAGACTGTGTTGTGCTAAACCAGTAGGGTCTGTTGTTAATGATGAGCTTTCCCTGGAGATGATGCACCTACCTCCATTCCCATCTCTAGGTTCCTGACCCCAAACTCTGCCAGCACCCCGCACCCAAACCATGGTATTCACTGCTGCAGAGGTAGCTTATAGAGATGATCCCTTATCTGCAGAACCCACAGGGCAAGATACCTCATTTCGCCAGAGAAATCCAAAGGGAAACGAAGATCCTCACTGCCTTCCTCCACTGCCTGCCTGGCCTTTGCAAGATCACACGGCACCTCCAGGCTCCACCAAGGCCAGGTTCCTCACTGCAGGGACAGCCTGGTCCCAGCAAACACCACCTGACAAACACGGAGTTTGTGCACC
>NW_009258787.1:473266-483581 GCF_000687185.1 Egretta garzetta
AGGGAGAGTTAATGCTTGCAGCACATCCCCTGGCAGGAACCTGGCAGATTCCCCATCTTGTTTCCTACACAAGCTGCTGGCAGGGCCCAGCCCAGAGCAGACACCGTGCCATCACAGCTAGGGAACATGACAGCCAAAAACCAGTGCCAGATGGGTGTCGTGGAGCTGTTTTGGAAGCCCAGACCCCTGCTCTTCCCAGATGACCATGGGAGTATCATGCTCTGCCACTCACAGGACATCACTAACGGGAATATTGAGGCCAGCTCCAGCGATCTGGAGCCAGAAAAGCAGCTCTCCTCCATGGGCAGGGAAAGCTTCTCTTTTGTGGTGGTGGAGCTGATGTCAGTGCCTGGAGCAGCTGCAAAGCTGATTCAGATTAGCCCATGTGGCTCTGCAGCAAGGGTTGATGTGACTCCAGTAAGCAACGTGTGAGCAAGGATCCACCAACACTTACTGGGGCCAAATGCTACCCAAAGCACGTCATCGAAGGGAATTGGCCAGGAACTTAAATCCTTACTCAGGCTTGCTGCTGCAGACATTTGGGTGCGAAGCAGGGAGCCCCCAGATTAAACATGTGATTAATCTCGATGCCAGGGCTTGGAGGCTGCAAGATTCAGTCAGTGTGGAAACAAAACCAGCTTGAGCAATCTCATGTGGGCCAGGGCCCGTGAAGCACTCCCTGCAGCAGCAAGGTTGCCACTATTAGACCATGCCGATCAGCAGCAGGCCAGGGCCTTCACCAGAGCATTTCTGTAGGTATTTTCAACACCACCCCCCCCCTTCCTTTAGTTCCATGCAAGCCAACCCCCCTCTGGCAGAACTGCTCTACACCAGTGAGCAGCAGCTTTGGTGGCTGGACCTACATTCAGACAAGGAAGAATTCTGCATTTCTAAAAACCAAAAAAAACCATTTCAGCCTTGTTTAGCTAAGAAACAAATTAAGCTGCTTGATCTGCGTGTGAGTCTGTATTTCTCCTCCTAGAAAGTTCTGACTTTCCTGCCTGATTTCAGCTCCATTGGAGCAGATGGACAGAAATGCAGAGGCGGAAAGGTCTGCACCGTGAGCGGCTGCGGAGGGAGAGAGCCAGGCCCAAAGGCTCTCGTGTGCCCAGGGAGCCTCTGACTCTGCCACTCGCTGGAGTAAGTGTGGCTGCCGGGGGATGTCGCCAGGGTGTTCCAGAGGAGAAAGAAACGATGCCTCCACAAAGTTCTGAAGGATGCAATGCCTCTGCAGAAACGCCCACGGGCCTTGGGGGTGATGATTTTCCTCTAAAAAGCAGCCAATAATGCCAGAGAAAAGGGTACGTTGGAGAGAGAAGAACAAGCTCAGGTCAGGAAAGAGCGGCACAGAAGCCTGGGAGTGTCCTGGAGAGGAACCAGAGAGAACAGAGAGACAAAAGCTGCGGCGGCTGTTGTCTGCGACACTGCTGAACACTCAAGGGCTGCCTTAACCGCTCTCTGCCTGATGGGGGAACTCTCCTGAAGATCAGTTGCAATGCTTGTCACAAATCAGACCTTCCTGAAGCAAGCCAGGGTCCACTGGCCCCAACACTGCTGAACAGTCTCTTCTAGGACAAATGTTCTA
Organism: Egretta garzetta; assembly: GCF_000687185.1. Classification (NCBI taxonomy): domain Eukaryota; kingdom Metazoa; phylum Chordata; class Aves; order Pelecaniformes; family Ardeidae; genus Egretta; species Egretta garzetta. Next base: position 474,852 of record NW_009258787.1, read on the forward strand.
GGCAACTTTCTTCCCACACCCACCACCTACACAACACACCAAAGTCAACAGAGGTACAGAAGGAGGGACTTGGGCCCAACCCTACGGAGCAATTTTTCAGTATCTCAGCTGCTAGCATGACCATTGCAACCCCATGCAGCCAGCTGGAAGCTGTACCACCGAGCCAGACCTGCAGGCACAGGGAGATGGATGGTGGGGCAAGGAGGAGAGAATGCCATTGAGATGTTGGATTGGGCTCACAGCTGGGATGACAGATATATTAGCACGGTAAGCGCAAACCTGTCAGCCCAGAACTGCAACAAACTGAGATGGCCCGGTCCGCCGCTCCTTGGGGCCGCCCACAGCTGCGTTGGTTGCCTCAGTACTGAGCCGGTGTCTGCCTGGTCTCTGCAGAGTCCACACAAGCTCCATTTCCCTTCCTAGACAAGATAATGGTCTGGGGAACTGGTGGCCAGATCTGCATCCCGACAGAGCAGAAACCTGCAGAATCACAACATCTCTCCACAAACCATGCCTGTTCCCTGAGAACCTTCATGGGGCCTGCGGGACAGCTAACAGCATCTCCTCCATCTTAAAGGACCTAGGAATTCCTGCAGTCCCCAGAGCCAAGATTCTCCTCCCATGTGGTATATTCTGCTTCTAGACTCAACAGGAGCATCACTCCTGATGCCTGCATTTTCACAGAATCCCAGAATCCCAGACTGGCAGGGGTTGGCAGGGCCCTCCGGAGATCACCCAGTCCAACCCCCTGCTAAAGCAGGTTCACCCAGAGCAGGGGGCACAGGACAGCATCCAGGCAGGGGTTGAATATCTCCAGAGAAGGAGACTCCACCCCCGGCAAGCCTGTACAAGGGCTGGGGCACCCTCCAAGTCAAGAAGTTCTTCCTCAGGTTCAGCTGGAACCTCTTCTAATTCAGTTTGTGCCCATTGCCCCTTGTCCTGGCGCTGGGCACCACTGAGAAGAGTCTGGCTCCATCCCCGTGACCCCACCCTTGAGATATTTGTATGTGTTGATGAGATCCCCTCTCAGCCTTCTGTTCTCCAGGCTGAACAAGCCCAGCTCCCTCAGCCTTTCCTCATACGGGAGATGCTGCAGTCCCCTCATCATCCTTGTTGCTCTCCTCTGAACTCTCTCTAGGAGTTTTCTAACATTTTCTGCATTTTTTGGTCAAGCACTGGAACAGGCTGCCCAGAGAGATGGTGGAGTCACCATCCCTGGAGGCGTTCAAAAAATGTGTAGACATAGCACTTTGGTCATGGTTTAGTAGGCAGGGTGCTGTGGGTTTGACGGTTGCACTTGATGGTCTTGGAGGTCTTTTCCAACCTTAATGATTCCATGGTTCCATAACCCAGATGGGGTAACACGTTACAGAGCCAGGCACCTGTATGCATGCGCTTGCTAGGCAGCTCAGTTTGAGCACAAGTGGGCTGTTTGGACCTAGCGATTTCTGAGAAAGCAGAAAGAAATCAGCAGCACTGCTGAGAAAGCCAGCGAGTAAGCAGCCTCATACCATCTCCTGACCAATATGCTACGACCTGTCCAATCCCCTCTGGAGCTGAATTCAGTTCAGTGCTTTCCTTACAATCTTCTGAAAACGGCAACATTCCCTTGCTTGCCCTCCTCGATTTGCTTGCTCAGCGTTGCCTGCGGTGCTGGTGTGAAATCCCCTGGTGAAATCTCTACCTGCGACAGTGGGACTCAGCGCCTGTTCAAATCCACTTGATCTCTTCCGCTAGGCAACTTCTGGTGCTAAAGTATTTTACGCTAATTGCATACAAGCCAGTTATAAAAAAAAAAAAATGCAAAAGGTTATATATGACACACTCGAGTGTCTTCTCCTTTTATAATGTATTTGATGACCCCCCCCGGGGAAAACACTCCTGCATGAACAAGTAACGACACAAGAGGAAAGCGTAAGTAGGGCAATCTGGGTATGGATGATAATTACCGACGCATAAAAATATATCATGAGATACACTTAAATAACTTCAGATGAGGCGGCAGTTCTGGCTTAGCAATTCCTTTACCATGATATCATTTTTGTGCTCATAGGCCAACTGGAAGTAGCTACAAATCTCAGGACCAAAAGGACTGAGGAGCCAACGGGGGTGCATCTGTGTCCTTTCTCCTCTCACACGCTCACTGGCATTGCATGTGGCCCCAGATAGCTCCTGCTAGTTCTCCCTCTGCTTCTCCTTCCTGGCAAACTGAGCCTCAGTTCATCCTGCTGTACCGGACTCCCAATCCACAGATGTTCCCTCTTCACAGCTGACCCACGATTTGCCTTGGAATAAGACACTGACCAAGGTCTCTGTTTGTATGGGAAGCAATACCTTCTTCTGGTTTGAGCAAAAGGCTCCCAAACCAAGATACGGCATAGTAGACATCACTTCTCCAGCGCTCAGGAGTACAGATTCCCCTTATGGTAATGCCTCAGGAGTTTCTGGAACTAACTGTGCCCTTTGGGCTGGCCTGAAGGGACACATCCTGCAGCATTGCTATCACTGTCCTCCTTCAAACAGTGCACGCACGTGCTACCTAACAAGCAGACACATCTCACTGAGCAGCAGTGTCTGAGACCACAGACAGCCCCCCAGACATCTCCCAGCCCAGCAGAACATGCACGTGGTTTTCTTTCGACCTACACCTCTGCCAATGCACCAGGCTCGTTCTCTGTGCAGGTCTCCTTGCAGACTGCCTGGGAAGTCTGATGGAAAGAGGCAACCTGAACACCATGGTCTGGCAGCATTGGCCCCGGGAGATGCCACCACAAGCTCAGAAAGTCTGAGACAGCAAACAAGGCTAAGGGGGCATTACGAAAAGGCGATGACTGGTCACATCAATGCTGCAGGCAGGAGGCCTAGCAAGCAGGCAGGAACCCGAGCTCTCCTGGAGATAGCACGCCAGGCAAACAGATGTGTGTGCTCCTCCAAGCTGCTGGATCCAGGACATGGGGAGAAGCCAGAAACAGGGCCTAGGGACAGTCAAAGTGTTTTACACCCTGGGAGGTGCAATGTGTCTTGCGTAAGGGTGAGCTGCTAGGGCTGAAGCACAGACAACATCCTACATACCTAAGCTTTCTACCTGAGCACCAATACCATGTCCCTCAAATCAAAGCACATATAAACATGTTCCTCAGGCCCTTGGCTGTGTTTCTGGTGTATAATTTAATGGCTGAGCTATGCTTTAGCTTGGGATAAATCTACGCCTCTTTGCAAGAAGGCTGGCTGGAGGGCTATAACATGCTTAATGCTAGTCCTGCAGCAACATCCTTCCTTAGTCCACATAGCTGAGGTTCTTCCTCAGAGGGTCCCAGGACCCAAAGCCCCTCCTCACATCCTCATACACACAGTGAAGATCCCAGAACATGCTGTGGTGGAGAAGCTCACAGGAGGTGACTAAGCCAAATACTCAGCATGGTGACAACCAGCTTGTAGACATCTACACGTGAGAATGGATGTCCAACTAAGCAGCTGAGAAACCGCATCTGTAATGCTTCATGCAACTCAAGTTTGCCTCCTGGAATAAACAGAGATGGTGAAGTTTGTTTGTGAGAAAAGAAAGAAGTCCCTACCCATCTCACCAGCTCCAAAATAACCCTTTGTTAGGCTCAGACCAATCTGGATTCTGTCCAAATTCTCTGCTGACCGCAGCCGGTCTGAAAAATCTTTTCTAACTAAGTCCCTATGATACTGTTATATCCCTTCCTTGCATAATGTATATACAGCAGAAATAGCAGTGGCTTAATCTGTACTTTCCACTCCTATTGTTCTCTAATGACCTTCTGCAATTATCCAAACTGAACTCTTCTGGCAGAGCACAGCATCATTTCTTAACTGGCTCGGTCTGTCCCCAGTGGGCTACTGACCCTATCTGGAAGCATTTTCTTCTGGAGAAGTGTCCCAGGAGCCAGGGATCCTCTCAGCAGAGCAGGTCCAGCAGCTCTGGGCTGAGATGGAAACCACCACAACTGCAGTAGCAGCAGAGGGAGACCTCTCCCAAGCCTTCCTAGAGCTTCACACCCTGAGACAGAGGCAAACAAAAATACCATCTTCCCTGAGAGAGGGAAAACAATGAAATACTTTCCGGGTGCCCTACTACAGACAAGCACAGTCGCGTTCAGACAGGAAGCTTTGTTAGAAACCTGTTAGCTTTGGTGGGGTGCTGTGATTTGTTTTGGTTTTTAATAAGACACATTGCCTCTTGCCAGACTGGTTTGTTTTGGCTTCCTGTGCCAGTGAGCCAGGAAAAAACCCCAAAACCTTATCAAAAATAAGGTCTTTTTCCTCTGGTTTCCTTTTTTAAAGCTGCTGAAATGAGATGGACCAACAGCAATTACCACCCTGTTCTTAATCCCCAGTTTGGATATGGGAAGAGAAACTGAACTCCCTGGGAGCACCCAGGTAAACGAACTGAGCGGAGCGCACTCATCTTTTGAAAGCCAAGGGATCAGGAGGAGGTTGATGCTCCATTTTCTATCCTGGCAAAACTGCTGTTGTACACAGGGTGATTCAGGGACAAAGAGAGTCCACTTGGGAGAAGGTTGTTACAACTTCTCTTTTAACTCCAGATTCCTCACCATTGCAGTTGTTTTGTTGCACCCCCGGCACCCATTATTCAGGAATCTCCAGTGATGGAGATCCCCCACCTCCTTGGTGACCCTGGTGACCCATCCCTGGGCTGCACCACTCTCCTGGGGAGAGTGCACATGGAGCCTTCAGGCTGACAGGACACAGCAGGCTGGGCAGTGCAGGGACAAACCACCCCATGCTCCCTTCTGGACAAACCACCCCATGCTCCCTTCTTGACAAACCACCCCCATGCTCCCTTCTGGGTTGCCATTCACCATATAAGTGTAGCCCACCCCGCTCCCCAGAAATGCAGCTGCGGTCTCTTCTGCCATGTGAGCCCACGGGCTCTGGCACCCCGCCAAACCTTTGCCTTGATGGGGGGAAAATGAGTACGCTGCAGTGTTTACAGAGATGGAGAGAGGATTAAAGCCTTTTGTGAGCAGCCAGTAACCCAAACCAGAGGTGCAGAGCAGAGATCATGTGTCGTGGCACCTAGAGTACAGACTGGGATATTAAAGGCAGATTAGGATAATTTCATGTGCCAGACACCAGAAGAGACCTTGCAGTCCAAACATGCTTGAACTTGTTGATAAACCTGTTGCCTTCGGTCGATAACCACCAAAGCAGGCTAAAAAGCTGGGGCCGCAAAGCAAATGCCAGGCCTGATAACAGGCGTTTAATATTTATTAGTGCAGGGTTATGAGCCCCTCTCTCTATACTTCTGCCTTCGCTAACAGCATCGGCCCTTCTGCAGTCCCACCAGGAGAGACGCCTTTCCCTGGTCAAATGGTTTGTGTCAGGCTGACACCAGACGCCTCTGTGTCTCACTGAGAGGAGCAGTTTTATGGCCAACTGCCAAAATTAGTTTATAACCTGTGACTGGTACCAGCAATCGCTGTGTCTGACTGAAGAGAAGGTGCCCTGATCTCAGGTCTATGATTACATATGTCAGGAGAAGAGCTAGCTGCATTATCGTGCATACTGCTTTGGGGTAGCTCACATTATTGTATTAACCCCTCAAACGCAAGACGTGCTGCAAAGAGCATCTGCCCCGCAGCACACGGCGAGGAGAGCTGTGGAAGCGCCTGTTCTGTTGCTGTCCCAGCCTGAGCCTTACAGCCCAGTGGTCTCTTTTCATCAGACGTAGACTCCTCTGTCACTACACCCTTCTGTCTGGCCCTGGGCAGTTACTTCTGTTGACTTCTTCTAGGCTTGCAGTAGAACAGCGCTTCACATCTCCTACCTAGCAGTCCCAAGAGCCAAACAAATGTTCATTGCTCACACCAACACTAAAGTACCAGCCCTGTAAAGTACCAGCCCTGGTTCACACGTTCATTGCCATCATTAAATGATCTCACGCCCAGGAAGTTAGTGGCTGTATGCAGCCAAAGTGGCACTGGAAGTAACTGGATCCCTTAGAGGAAGAGCAAGGAATACAATGGCAGAAATTCTCTTTAGGCTAGAGTTAGATCGAGGTCAGATTCACCAGCCCATGGTCTGTGAATCTAGAGGACCACATTTCCTAACGCTTAGCACCTTCACAGAGAACAGGAGGCCACACAGGGGTGAAGGAAGTGAAGGACTGAAAACTAGAAGAGTTCAGAAGCTTTCAATCAAGTAAAAGGGAAAGGGTAAAGGGGAAAATGCGCTAATGGAATATGAAAAACATCTGTTGGATTGAGTCGTCATAGCAAGCAAAATGGGCATACCTTACAACTGACTTGGCGTACTAGAAAGGAGAATGCTCCTGAGTGATCATGAAATCAGAGGAAACTCACAGCAAGCAGACAAGGTCTGCAGAAGAACTTCAAGGGAAGGAAGGCTTGCTGGCAACAGGAAGGTAGCAGCAGGAAGATGGACATCCTTGGGACAGTCAGCTCCTACTCCTGTGTGTCTTTCGCTACAGTAATGGAGATTGAACTTCCAAAGAGTTGCTGGCACACAAGAACTCCACGTAGTAGCATCCTGGTAGCACAAGGGTCCCACCACTGTTTCAGTCTCCACAGTATCCAATATGCAAATTACTAGATGCTCTATAATTACCACTGCATCTAGGACACTAGCCTGGATATTGTCTCACAGCGTATCCTCACCTGGCCCAGCCGAGCATCAGCAAGCTTTCAAATAAAACTGTGCAGACAGGAAAAAGAGAAGGGCTCTGTCCAACCCTTCAATAGAATATTGCCTCTACTCACTCCACATACAATAAAGCAGCCTTTCTGATCCACTAACACCAGCCAGGGTCTTTGCTAATCCCACAGAGCTGCGCCACCATTCCATTCCAGTGTGATATCCCTTACAGTGAATGAAAAAGAAGACCACTGTTGCAGAAAAAAAATAAAAAGAAGGCTTCTAGGTTTTTTTAGAAGGATTTCCTAGTTAAAGGGTTCCACCACAGCCCTCCCATGTCAGCCAGGAGTAATAGCGACTTGTGCTACATGACCCAGACATCTCCATGTCAAGTGTCCTGCAATCTCCTAGCTCGGTTAGAAGGACCCTAAGAAGTCTTCATTGCCAAAAGCTAGATGTCGACATCCTTCAGGGCAATAAGAAGATACATATGAAGAGATCAAATATCCTGCAGGTCACCTGGTCAACACAGTGGAAGATTCATAGTTTGGTTGAGTTTGACCATGCTTCTGGAAGACATAGCAACCCGTGAACACGTGCAAGGTCATCTTTGCTTTGCAAGGTCTATCAATAGCTGGGTCACTACATACCACGGGGAAAACCAGGAAGGAGAAAACTCTCATGCATCCCACATTCAAGTGAAAATAAGAGACAAAAAGGAGTTGAACGTCCTTCTTGTTAAAAAACAGCCTGGTAACTTTGTAGAGGTGGCTACAGCAGAAGCACAACAGGCCCAGACAACAGTATCCAGGAAGAGGCTAACAGAGGAGTCACAGTTGTCGTAGGAGGAGCACAAGGAATCTTGCATCGGTTTGCCAAATGCCCTGGAGATGCTAACAAAATAAACAGGAAAGCTTTATAACTGACCAGAATTATGATGTACTAGGTGCAACAGATTTATCTTTCAGAACTCCAGCTGAACCCAGAAAAGTATCAGCCTGTTCTGGAAGGTTAAGTGATGCTGTTTGTGTGCTTCTAGGACCCCTGAAGGGCCCAGGGGGAATGGAAAACTCAGACCTACAGAAAGACCCAGCAGTGCAGGGATGCAGCTTTGGGACACCAGGGCAAACTGGAACATATTGCAGACAATTTGCTGGGACAGGAACAGGGCAGGTGTTCCTGATGGGCTTACGCTCAGGAGTGGCTTGGCAAGGAGGACTAGGGAGAACACAAACATGGAAAGCAACACGGGTGAGGATGACTGACCCAAAAGGGTCGGGGAGCCTTCAGAGGGGTGCCGGCAAAGTTGAAATGCTGATTTCAGAAAGGCAAACCCCCATAAACTCTGAGCTTTAGTATGAATATCTTGGAAGGCTGAACTACAGAAACAAAGAGCAGCTACAGATCTGCTGGTCGAAGAAGCGGGCCTTGAACAAGCCCTCTCGCTGCCAGGGAAAAGGCGGGAAGCAAAGGAAGGAATGCAGCTGAATCATGAGACCCTTGTGGATCGGGAGGAATCGACATGCAGTTAGATTACAACAGGCAAGAGTTAAAAACAATCTCACAAGCACAAAAGTACAAATCTGAAAAGCCAAGACACTTCGCTTTGGAGGAACAGCAAGGGCAAGAAACTGTTCTAAGCCCATCAAGTCATGAGAGGGAGACATGACATGTCCGCTGCTCAGAGCTGGAAAGCTGCTATCAGCTGCCCTGGGTCCCTGTTGAAGGTCACAAAGACCAGTGGGAGATAAAGAGCAGCAGCTGCTGCAGCACAGCTATTGGCAAGAGGGCAAGATTTAACCCGCAGATACGGCCAGAGCAGGGCAAGGACTCTTTTCTGTATGAAGGGTTTCCAGTGAGAGGTGCCTGCTAAGCCTTATCTCCGAGCACTGATGCAGGTTGCTGGGTTTTGGGCTCCAGAGACAACTAAGTAGCCTTAGAAGCCCGCAGAGAGGGCAAACGAAGTGGTGCTTTACAAAATGGAAGAAAAAATAATCTTGGCAATTACAGACCCGCTAGCTTAGTTTTCATTACCGTAAGCACTAGAGGAAAGGAAGGAAGGGTACAGGAACTAACACAACCCCTTCA
>NW_009258787.1:483599-489226 GCF_000687185.1 Egretta garzetta
TGTTAGTAAGACTTTTGATATTTGCTTGGCGATAGTCTCCTAAGCACGTTAAGGGAGCTTCAAATGGCAATAGGATGGGAGAACATCTAGAAAAAACATATTCTGAGAGTAGTCATAAATGGCTTACTGTCTGATGGAGGATGCATCAAGGGAGGACTCACAGAGGTGGGGTTTGGGTCAATCCTAATTAGCCTTTCTACTTACAGCCAGATAACAGAAAAGGTTTATTCACCATGCAGATGATGCCAGCACGGAAGAGGCTGCCAATATATCACAGGACAGGCTTTGGATTCAAACCAACCTCAAGAACTTGGGAGAGGCAGTCAGAAAAGAAATAAGAAACAACTGAGTCAGTGTGAATGCACTATGCCAGACCTCAGCAGGGCAGTCAGCCCCACAGGCAGCTAAGGGGCAGGGAAGGATCTAGAAGGTATTGTGGGTCACAGCCTGCACATCAGTCCATGCCCACTGATGGGCCTGGGGAGGAGGGGGCAGGAGTCCCATGGGTTTTGAGTATCTCCATGGATGAAGAGTCCACATCCTCCCTGATCAACCTGTGCCAGTATTTGATTACTCTCACAGTAGAAAGGAGGTTTTTTTTGTTCAGATGGAACCTCCTATGTGCCTGTTACATCTGATCCTGTCACTGAACACCACTGAGAAAAGTCCAGCTCCATCTTCTTCATTCCCTCCCATCAGGTATTCATACACATGGACAAGGTCCCCCTGAGCCTTCTCTTCTCCAAGCTGAACAGTTCCAGCTTCTCAGCTGCTCCTCATATGAGAAATGCTCCAATCTCTTAAGCACCCATGGGTCCAGTTTGCTTAAGCGCTCCCTAACCTGAGGGTAAATCTTCATTGCTCCAGACTTTTTGCCTGGTCTCAGGGGTTTGGGATTGCTGAAGGCTGGTCTTATGGGTAAAGACTAAAGCAAAGGCGGCACCGAGTACCTCAGCCTTTTCCATGTCTGTTGTTACCAGGTCCCCAGCACCTCTCAGCAGCAGGTCCCTGCAAGATCAGACAGCAACTCCATACTCCTCCTAGGTCACCTGCCCCTGCTCCCACCTCTTGTATGCCTCCTTTGTATGTCTGAGTCCAGTTATGAGCTCCTTGCTCATCCATGCAGGCCTTTGCTTGATTCAGCTCAGTCCTATCCCTTCAGCTTTGGCTTAGTATGAACATTTGCTGCTTCCTCAGGTCCTCACCTAGGTCTCTTGATGGGGAACAGCTCCATTACTCCAAGCCACATTGTCTAAAACCAACCTCCAGCCCACTGGCTAGATTTTTCACAAGAGATCTTCTTATACATGAGCCAATTGTGGCATTTGCCTGTGTGCGCTGTGTAAGTGTAGCAGATGGAAAAACCACAGAGGAAGTAGCGGTAGCTGGGTCTCCCCTCTGACCCTGTTCACCCATTTAAAGCCTTGCTGCACAACATGACACGTTTCAACACCTGCGGTGATGAATAGTAGCACAAACCAGGAACAACCACTTGGTCATGTTTATCCTCAAGTGTTCCTTGGTTACACTGCAACCCACAATAGCATTCGTTAACAAGTGTTAGAACATAGTTACAAATTGCAGCAAACACAAATGCTCCGTCAGTGTTATTGCAGACTTCATTAATGATGATCCTTCGCATTTCAGCAACAGCCATTCAAGGATCTGAAAACATTTAATGCCTCTGTGAGCCAAGTGTCACGCTCCATGTGTGAGCCAGATGTTCACAACATCGTTTCACAAATGAGGGAACGAAGTTCACAGGACTGACTCCAGACCCCTTTCCTCCCACTGAGTAATCCACTGCCCACCAACTAGTCATAGGGGAATTATCCAATTCAAGGCAAGGCAGGAGACCATTATGGTCTCTTTGTTTCCTTGCATTGTCTCTATTCCCCTGTTCTTCATCTTGTATTTAGATGCTAGGCCTGGAGGGTACCTCTGAATGTGTCCACTGCAGCACAGCATGGCACAGAGATGCAACTTAGCCCTACGCCGTACAGCAATGCAAGCGGCGATGGTACCAGCATCTGGGTAAGAGAGCTCTTGAAGGAGATCTCCAGCAGCTGTGCGGGTCAAACCAGGCCCCTTACCGACAGGGCAAGCCCGGCTCATTGGCAGTAGCAGCAAAGCCAACTCAATCCGACGTCTCTCCCATTCCAGCCACCTCCCCTGCAGAGCACACGGTGCCTGCACTTGGCAGGGCCCTGGCTGCCTTCAAACCTTTGCAGTTCCAAGAGCCAAAAGGAGGGTCAAGAAAGCGATTCCCGCTTAGCAAACCGACCTTTTTAAGGTGCTTAGCTCCTCCCTCTCCCCCCAGACCGTGTTGGCTGAGCTGGACAAGGGATTGCCTTGCAGCTAGAGAAACACCTGTGCTGATGAAGCCAGAGACTGCAGCATCTCTCCTACATCCCTCCTGCCAAGCCGCTCCAGCAGCTGGGTCTCTGCATCATATCATTTTTTCAAGATTAAGGGAAAAATCACAGGCTGCTCCCTCTAGTGACAACCTGAGCACATTTAAGCAGTCTGGCCCTGACTTGCAGCACCACTGCAATAACTTTCAGGACCACATTTTCACAGAGGCACGCTCTCTAGCATCCGTAGTCTTTCTCTCATGCCTTTGGAGTATCCGAACCTACCTCAGCTGCTCTCTCTGAGGCTGCTGCTCTGCAAGCGCAGGTCTCACCAGGCTCAAGAGGCTGCTACCAGGATCTGCAGAACTTCACCAGTCCTCAGTTAAAGTCCATCTAGTTAAAGTCTAGTCTGATCTGAGAGTGACCTCAAGGTAAAAGCACTGGGCGACCACGGTCACCTGAGCAGGGTCATCACGTGTGCACTCTGCAATTGGCACTCATTGATCAAATAAAAGCAAGTTCAGGAATTAAAAGCAGCTACGCAACAGCCATAGTTCACACCGGCATTCCAGCTCCTGCATTCATTCCAGGGACAGCAGAAGGTTGTTAAACCCAGGTCTAGTCACTGTAACCTAGAAACAAAAATGGATGTTACAGCTTCATGGATAAAAGTAAACTGTTCTGGGCAAAGAAAACAAATGAAGGAAGGTTGAAGTTAACATAACCATTGACATTTTACTAATTGGAGACCATCAGATAGCACAAGGGAAGACCCCAGGCTCCAGCTGAACAGAAGCAGCAGGTACAGAGGCTGCAGCCACCTCACTTCTGCGCAGTCTGATGCAGGCAGCGTCACCGCTCTGCGCAAGTCCTCCATGTTTGCTTCCAATCAAGAAGAAACACAGACAGGCAGCTGAAGAGGAGGGGGGTCATTAATTTCCTGAAACTCCCCAGTGTACTGGTTTTGGCTGAGGCAGAGTTAATTTTCTTCATAGTAGCTTGTATGGTGCTACATTTTGAAATTGTGATGAAAACAGTGTGGGTAACACAGGGATGGTTTCGTTCCTAGCAGTCTTACACGGGGCCAAGCCCTTTGCTGCCTCTCCCCCCACCCCACCAGTGAGGGGCTGGGGGGGCACAAGGGGCTGGGAGGGGACACGGCTGGCACAGCTGACCCCAACTGACCCCAGGGGTATTCCATACCGTATTAGATCATGCTCAGCAATAAAAAACTGGGGGAAGAAGAAGGAAGGGGTGATGTTCGTAGTTACGGCACTTGTTTTCCCAAGTCACCATTAAGCATGACGGAGTCGTGTTTTCCCAGACTTGGCTGAACCCCTGCCTGCCACTAGGAAGGAGTGAACGAATTCTGTATTTTGCCTTGCTTGCACGTGCAGCTTTTGCTTTACCTATTACGCTGCCTTTATCTCAGCCCACGATCTATCGCTCTTTTACCCATCCCACCAGGGGGAGTGATCGAGTGGCCAGTGGTGCTGAGCTCTTTTACCAGGGTGAAAACACAACACCCTGTTCCTGATTTACCCACTGCTTCTATTGCAAGCAAATAACCTGCCAAGGAACCAAACTGCCCTGGCCCAGGAACTCAGCCACATGTTGAGAAGCAAAGCCTGGAAACCCCTTCCAGGGATGGCAGGTGCACAGACGCGTGCCTTACGGCCTGCGCATCTTGCCAGTCCCTTTTACCAGCTCTAGGTCATGTCCTTGCAAGCACCAACCCAAAGCACGCAACTGACTTTCCCCTGCATAGGAAGCAGTTCATTCCCATTCACACCAGAGCCCAGGTGTCCTGGTTTCGGCTGGGATAGAGGTGAAGATGCAGGCACTGGGGTGACAGTCACGCAGCGACTGCTGGCGAGGTGAGACACGGGTGGGCAGGCACCGGCATTCCCCAGCCCGGGATCAGCCGCATGCAAGGGCCTCACCTGGGATGACTCTGTGCTCCAGGACCGGCTCTCAGGCCCTGCACATGCCTGTATTGCAAAGACGCACGCTTGGACTTTATCAGAGAGGCTTTGCCAGGATCCCAGGGAGGACCCACCGTCCCCCCTGTCCCATCGGCCCCATCACACAGCCACACCCAACCGCAGTCCAATGACAAGCACCAGCAGGATAAAAATGAGATTCTTCTTTTTTTTTCTCTCCCTCCAGTTCCAGAAAGTCTAGGAATGGCTGCAAAGCACTGACACCCCTTCCCGAATTTGCAGGGAGCCTGAGAAAGCCGCTCTGATGGGGGGAGAGTCATACTAACAGGGCCTGATCCCTACCGAACCCACCCCATGGCTGCTCAGGGTGAGGAGGAGGAGGGAGGCATCCCGTAACTGCTGCCAGCTCTCACCAGCTCAGCAATGCTGGCTGCTTCAGTTCACATTGTCTGCCTGAGACCAAAGAATCCCAGAACCCCAGGACGGTTGAGCTCGCCCTCAGTCCCCATGGCATCATCCTTAAACATCTCTCTGTGCAATGCCACCCTCCTGACAGCCACTTCATTCCCACATCTCCCAGAAAAACCAGCCACCAGCCGGGGGACAGGCGGGATAATCAGAAAGGCACCAAGAGTAGCAGAGGCCTGGACACAGAGGAGAGGTGCGGCGTGAGCAGGCATGGGGGTGTGGTGGCTGCCCAGGGGACACAGGATACAGCGATGGGGACCTGGCAACAGGAGTCAGTGGGAAGGGCCCAGAGCCCTGCGGGAAGCTGTGGGGCACAAGGGAGGGCATGGAGCATGGGGGAGGGCACGGAGCCTGAGGGAAGCCGTGAGGCCTGAGGGAAGCCACGGAGTCCAACAAAGACCATGGAGCCTGAGGGAAGGCCATGGAGCCCAAGGGAAGGCCATGGGATTTGAGAGAAGGGCGTGGAGCCTGAGGGAAGCCATGGAGCCTGAGGGAGCCCGGGGGGCCTGGGGGAAGCCACGGAGTCCAACAAAGACCATGGAGCCTGAGGGAAGCCATGGAGCCTGAGGGAAGCCACGGAGTCCAACAAAGACCATGGAGCCTGAGGGAAGCCATGGAGCCTGAGGGAAGCCACGGAGTCCAGCAAAGGCCATGGAGCCTGAGGGAAGGCTCCGCAGCCCTCAGAGAAGGCCATGGGGCCTGGGGAGCTGTAGGAGAAGGGCATGTCCCGTGCTGGAACAGCACACACATGGGGAGGTAGTGGCTGCCACAGAACCCCACTGAGGACTGCGAGCAGCCCTGGGTGCAGAGGGTCTGTCCCACTGAGGCTGCACCCCCTCACCCCACTGCAGGGAGCCCTGCT
>NW_009258787.1:489367-519915 GCF_000687185.1 Egretta garzetta
AGGCAGACAAACAGTGACACCGGCACCAAAACAGGCGTGGAGAGACATCCATCACCCGCTGCTGCTCCCGGGGACAGCGGCAGAGGATGGCCGGGATGCTGGGTGTGCTTATTTAATGCCGTTTAATGCTCAGCACTACAGATATTTAAAATTAATTAATTAAAATAATCACAGTGCCATGGCATCCTTGTGTCCACTGCAGACAGGAAGCATTTGGCAGAGCAAGCTGTGGCCGTGTCTCCTGGATCCTTGTCATGGGAGCAGGAGATCACGTCTGCTGGATGGGGTGAGAGGAGACCAAGCTGGGGGAACGGGCTGCTGTGCAGCAGGCTGGCACAGAGGGGACACTGTGTGCAGCGTGCTGGCTGCGGTAGTGACAGGGCCAGCATGTGACACGCTGACTCCTAGCAAGGCAGAGCAGGAGAGCAAGGAACAGAGTCCTAGCACAGCCGGGAAGCACCAGCTCCCAGCAGGACACATGGGACTCACTGACTCCTCCTGAGGAACGGTCAGCATGCACTGCACTGGCTCCTAGCAGGGCAGAGCTGCAGGGCCAGGCACGCACTTCTAATGGGACCCATTAGCTCCCAGCAGGACACGTGTGACACACCAACTCCTAGCCAGCCAGCGCTAATGTGCGATGCACCAGCCCCCAGCTGATGCCCTGACTGCCAGCAGGACACATATGATGAACTGAGCCCAGCAGGAGGCTTGTGATGCTCTGGCTCCTGGTGGGGCTGAGCCCCATAAGACGCACCAGCTCCCAGTAGGACACAAGGGACTCACTGATTCCCAGCAGGCTACGTGCAGTGCCAAGGCTCTCAGTGGGACACACCGGCACACCAGCTCCCAGCAGGACACAAGCAACACAACAACTCCTCATAGGGCAGAGCCAGCATGCGAGGTACCAGCTCCCAGCAGAACATGTGCAAAACACACTGAGTCCCAGCAAGGCAGAGCCAACGTGTGACACGCAGACTCCCCCAGAGCGTGTGCTGCGCCGACTCCCACCAGGACACACGTAATGCACCAGCTCCCAGAGGGCAAGGCCCGCTGGTGATGCACCAGCTCCCGGCGGGACACTTGTGATGCAGTGATGCCTGGCAGGAGATGTGCAGTGCGGTGACTCCCAGGGCAACACACAGGAGGCACCAGCTCCCAGCGAGACGCGCAATGTGCTGACGCTCAGCAGGCCGCGTGTGATGTACGGGCTCCCACCAGCACACTCACAGGGCATCCATTCCCAGCGAGACACTTACAACGCACAGTGCAATGGCTCCTAGTGTGGCCGAGTCAGCGTGTGAGGCACAGGCTCTGGCATAACACATGTGAAGCACTAGTTCCTAGGACAGCAGGCGCCGTGTGTGAGATGCCAGCTTCCAAATGACACACCAGCTCCCAGTGGAAAAAGGCTGGTGTGCGATGCCCAGGCCCCTCTGTGCCCTGTGCCCCCTCCAGGAGAGCCGTGGGTACTGTCCTGGCAGAGGAGGGGTGCAGGGGCGGGCCAGGCTCTGTGGCTGGGGGCACAGGGACACCATAGCAGGGCTCCCAGTGCCACCTAGTGGGGGACAGGAAATGCTCAGGGGCCACCCATCCCCAAGACCTGGGTGCTGCTGGGCACAACAGACCTTCCCCAAGCCTCTCCCACCGCCCTGCCAGACCAGTCTGCCTCCAGCAACCACCCCAATGGCGCACACTGCCCTGCAGGAGGCCAGCGTGTTCTGCCCGCTCTCCTCCCACACTTGCTCATCCCGGGCCCTGGAGATTGCACAAAGCACTGCCACGGGAGGGACAGAGGAATCTACTCCAGGTGCAGTTTGTTCGTTAACCACATCAAGTACAGTCCTGTCAAGCCACTGGGTTTCCATCCTGCACGGGGTGAGCACAGAGACCTGGTCAGAGACCCACAGCTTCCGCGCGTGAGCTGCAGTCTCCAGAAAGCATCAGAGCCACCCCTGTAAGAGGATGTTCCAAGAAAGCCCCCCAAAAAGGCGCACACATCTTCTGAGGTGCTCAATACATTTTCTACCCGCACAGCTACCTGCGAATTCCCCTCCATCCGTGTACATTAACTCTGACACGCACTGTCATGCATATACAAGAATGCACGACAGACACATCAGCCAAAGACAACACGGGCACAGCAAACAGCTTGTGTGACTGCACAAGTTTTATTTTATAGGCTTTCTCCCCCCAAACCAGACTAGAGGTTCTGGGAGATGGAAACAGCAGATGGGGCCATAAAGGTGCAGTACAGAGCTGTGTGAAAGTTTACACATGGGAAGGCTAAAAACAGCAACAAATGCAATTTAACATGGAGGGGAGTGGATTTGCAGTCCTGGTGCATGTGAATGCAATCTTTTCACCATCTCTCCACCCAGCAGGTGACCGTCAAGCTCTTAAGCCGTATCTCCACTGATCTACAGCCGTTTAATCACTTGGCATTTTCTTCCATTCCATCTGCATCCTCAGCCTCTTCCTTCCTCACACATCCTCAGCCTGAAAACAGTCCCTAGGATATTAAAGAGAAAACCGTGACACCTCGTGGAACAGATGGAGCCTTCTCCAGACAAAGGCACCCTCATGAATACTGGTGTGTCACCCAGCAGGTCCTGCCCAGTGTAGCACAGCCCAGGCAGTGAAAACAAGAACAAGTAAGGCCCAAAACCTAGCAGTTCCCTGCAGATGCCCTAGGTTCGCCTCCTGATCAAACACAGCCCCCCTTTGCTCAGAGGATCAGCTACCAGATTTTTGTTGGCCTTAATCATGATTAAGCCGAGCATCTTTCCAGGGAACTCAAATCCCTGCAAAAATTAAATCAGCTGCAAGATGGTCTATTATCCTCATGATCCACCCTGAGATCAAGGCAAAAGCTGAGGCTAAAAAATCAGGCCCATGATGGTGATGATCTACGCTAGGCTGGATCCCAAACAGATCTGCAGTAATACATGAGACAAGTCTAGAAATGGGGAGAGAGGAAACACGTTTGAAAAGAGATGGCCACAGAGTTCCAGGCAACAGGAGGGAAGGAGCTAACAAAAAGTCCTGCCATTGAGAAGGCTGTTGGTACAACGCAGGGCCTAGGCACGTGGCTTGGGCACATCTCTCCAAACATGAACATGGTACAAAGCCAAGACCCGAGATGAGCAGCTCAGGTATGTCCAGAAAGGTAAGTGGCATCCCCATGGGGCCACGCACTCCTGAGCCCCCGTTCCCTAGGACAGCCCCTTCTCACCTACAGCAAAGAACCTGCAGGATCCCAACGGAACACCAGCTAATCTCCAAGCACTTAAGCTGAAGGCTGTCCTCTTCCCATGGACTCACCTCCTCTGCTCTCACACGTCCCAGCTGCCAGCCTACTGCCTATTTTAAAAACAGCAGAATTTGGGATCGGGGTAGTCAAGTGAGCTGTGGTGGTCCAAAAGGCTTCCTCACGACTAGTGTCCTCCAAGACCTGCCCTCTCCTCCCAGAGCAGCGCGGTCTGAAAGAAAGGAAAGAGAAGGGAGCAAACATCAGTCTCGAAGCTGAACTTCTCCAGCTGCTCAGGATCAGATCATTATTTTAAGAGCACTTACATGAGAGAAAGAATAGCTTGGGAACTGCTAAGGAGAGACTTGGCTAGGTCCTCTCCAGGTCACCGAGCACAGGCAGGGCAGCAGAAGCAGCTTCAGGCTCTTGGCTCTGTCAAATTTTGGTGGCAAAACTGAAAAATGTGGTAGAAGACATTTTCATTTTGCAAATTTTGCCAACCTGTCAGGACACACACTGGTGGAGATGAGCTGCAGAGAGTTTTGGGCAGGCAGTGAGGGGAGCTAGGCTCGGCGCAGTGAGGATGGTCAGTACATCATGGGGGAGGAAGGAGGAGACTGGGAGAGACACGAACATAGCAGGGCCAATGCTGTTACTAGGAGAGAGAAGACTGGAGAAAGGTGTGTTTGGGAGTGGGATTATCAGATCCTGAAAGAGCCCAGGGATAGTCAGACCCGTCAGATTCTGAACAGCCCAAATGTTCACAGCAATCAAGCCCCTGCTGGTGCATCACCTGTCCCCAGGGTAGAGAGCACGATGAGAAATGCAACATGAGGCCAGAGTGGCTTTAGGCTACCTGCAGGCCAGGCAGCCCAGCTGGCCTTCAGTGATGCACACTTGGGCAAGCCCTGCTTCCCTCAGCAAAAGCCCCTGAGGGCTGGCTCCACCATGCTTGAACGTGACATCTAGGAAAGGGTCCCTCAGCACGACACGTCATCATCTAAACCCCAAAAAAGGTATTGACACCTGCCATCTGGCTCAAGAAAGGCTTTAACGGTCTCGGGGAATGAAACAGGTAACCTCAGCATGACTCAAGAGGAGAAGGAGCTTCCTCCCTGCCAGACAGTGGCTCTAGATCCTAGACACTATATCAAAATAAGTTTCAGGTCTCAAACTAGACCCCTCCATGGAAACTGAGGTCTCCTGAGACCTACTTGCCCAAGCAGTCGAGGGCAATGCTCATCAGGGAAGCAAGAGGAATAGCTGGGATGGACTGGAAGGAGGGCTCAAACAAACATCTTTGGAAGGTACCAAGGAACTGCTAAGCTCCCTCTGGGTATGCCTGCACTGCCCAACAGCTTCGCTCCCTGTCTTGCTCCCAGGTCCCAGTCTCTGACTGTCCACCCACACTTCAGGTACAGCTTTTTGTACATGGGCTGTAGTTTGGAGGAGATCAGTCCGGCCTCTCCTAGGTGGCGGATCACTGCACATGATGGATCATGTTATGGGTGCCGTACCTCTTTGAGATCATAGGAATCTGGGACTGCTGAAACCCCAGCAATTACTGATGGCGTCTCAGAGCCAGTGAGCACTACAAAGGGCCCAGAAGAGACCTGGGCCAAAGATTACACAGTGTGGAAGTGGTCATCCCCAAGCACTGTGGACTTAAGCCACTCTTCATCATTTGGCGCGGGAGTTAGGGACTGCTCATAGAACAAATTCCCTTGGCAGTAGATGCTGAAGCTCTGTTCCCACCACTGGAGGAAGGTCAGGCATCTGTACCTGGCCCATGGTACAAGTTGTACTGGGTCAGAGCAACAGTCTGATGAAACTGGTGCTCTTCCCCAGCAGTGGCAGGCTACTTGGTAAAGGCCACAAGACATGAGGTAAGTATAGAGTGATCCCACCCCGACAGTGCCTCCCCCGCTACCCACAAACCGCTCCTCAGCCCAGCTGCCAAGCTGGAGATTGGAGTTGCCCTCTGATGTCTAACGGAGGTTATGACATGTTCTGACTCCCGCCTTTCAACAGGGAGTGAGCAATCCCCAGGTATCTCACCTGTAAAGGATGGCAAGGCCTCTCTGAAAGCTTTTCAAAGAGCAGTTGCATACAAATACCTCCAAGTTTAATGTTATTTCTAACCAGCATGCTGGAACAAGCAGAGTGCCAGGCTGTCCCACCTTGTCCTCTGCAGTACTGGGGACCTGCAGACAAAGAGCAGACCACCTCCAGATGGGCAGCAGAGCAGCAAAACCTGAGGCTGATGTCCTCCAAACCAACATGCCACAAACGCGTTATGTCTCCAGGGGATCCCAGCAGACAACTCTTAATTTGTGTCTTCTATGTAGTGACCACCAGCCAAAAAGGATGAATGCTGGCCTTTACGCTACCTCAACAGCACTCTGATCCACAAAGCAGAAAGGCAGCTTTGTTTTTACAAACACGCTACCTCAGGGAACTTGCAGTTGGCAACATTTTATTCTTGCTGGTTGAATACTGAGGACCTGCTACTGAAGTAGGACCCAGCTCACTGCTTTCTAGGTAGGAAAGCAAAGAAACATGAAGAAAACTGCAGCTCATCTTGAACTGTGTTTTTTCTGAGTGTCAGTCACTCCTATAATTAATTAGATCCCTAAAATACACAAGAAACTAAGAAAAACAACAGCCACAAGCTAAGATGACTGCACTCTATCAAAAAAGCTTTTATCTCTATGCAGTGAATAAACAACTCTGACGTAACTACATACAACAATTTTTCATCAGATGTCTGAGTATCAAACTCCCTTTCCAGACCTACTCTGATACAGCTCTCGGCAAACTGGCTGATGGAAAACCACTGGCCACATTCACAAATGTGTCTAAAATCTAGCACAAAAATCCAGGAGAAACCATTCCAGGGATGTACCACACCACCTCCTCTTCCTACAGCAGCACCACCTTGCAAGCCTCAGCATCTCCCCAAGGCCTCAGCATCTCTTTGTAGCCTCAGCACCTCTCTGTAGCCTCAGCACCTCTCCATAGCCTCAGCACCTCTCCGTAGCCTCAGCATCTCTCCGTGCAACCCAAGGGTACTTTGCCCATAGCCTCACCACAGAAAGCACAAACACTGCTTCTTCAAGGACAGAGAAGAGGTCAAAAGCTGAGCGGATATTCCCAAAAATCCCTCAGACATCCTGAGGTTGAAAAAAACCTGAGCATTCAAATGCAGCTTTCCCAGGTGTGTGGCCTACAGACACAGTCTGTACCCAAACCAAGGCCGGCAGCTGACAGACACTGTTCATCTCCAGAGCCCTACTCAACTGGAGTCAGAACCTGGCGATTTTGCGTGCTACAGGGCAATGCAAACACTTAAATAGGCTACTTCAGCACTAACAACCGTCCCTTTTCAGGGAAGGCTCTTTCATATCGGGCAGCCCATATTGCCGCCGCTTAATCAGGCCGAGATTTAAGGAAGCCCGCTGTGAGATGACACAGATTGCTTCCTCCCTCGGGAGCTGGCGAACACCACGCTCAGGGTGTAACTGGCAACCCCTGCAAAAAGAGTTCCCATTGTACACAACAGCTGAGTCCTCTTCTTCCTCTGCCGGTGCTTGGCCTCCACAGACCTGGCCTGAGCCACGGGGCTCCGTGTGCTCAGCCATCCCACGTGTTGACCCTGCTCTTTCCTCCTCAGAACTCTTAACCGGCCACAGCCCAGCGATGGGAGAGCAGGTAATGAGAGAGGGAACGCGTAGCTGTTCAGGCATCTCTTCTGCCTCCCATGACAGCCCCGTAGACAGAGCCTTGTCTGGGCGCGGATGAAACCATCTGCTCCGTGTCTGGCAACTCTGGGCAGGCAAAGGGCAGGGAAGGCTGCTGCATCGGCCGCCTGCCACCCAGGCAAGTCCTGGCTGCACTGAGCAGGCAGAGCAGGGGAGCTCCGGCCAAGAGCAGAGAGGGGGAATGGGGATGGAGTCCATTCCCCACGAATCCCCACGACAGGTCTGGAACAGGGCACCAGTATCAGACGAAACAGCTCCAGACAGCTGAGCCCTTCAAGGCCTCTGTGAGAGACCCAGCAGATGCCCTACAAGGGGGACTGGTGAGGGACTGTGCCTTCTGCGTGTGCCCTGGATTTACCCGCCCTCGGGGTGCTGGAGCAGTGGGTCTTCTCACATGGACCTGGCAGTAGTTCATCAGCCTTATTCCAGCTTGGGTGTTAAAGTTGCTGTTGAGATGCAGAAATTAGGCATGCAGGACCCCCAGACACATCTATCTCCAAATCCTCTTCCATCCTAGTGGGAGAGATAGGGTGTCCCAGGCAACAGCCTCATTAGCACCATCGCCACCCCACACCTCAAGACACTTCCAGCTCCGGCAGCTTCTACCTTTGGGTCCCTCTCCCAAAGCTCAGCTTGTGTCTGGGAAATGCTTTGCCCAGATCAGAACTTGCCATTACTCCATGCCCAAAGTCTCCCCTGATTTAACAGATCAAATCCTCAGGTTGTACAAATGACTTTGCACAAACGCTACAACTGTGGCTACCGGTGTGAATGTCTTCATCAACCTCTCCAGTCCATGACCTGCTCCAGGATCTCCTCAGTTACATTTGATGCTGCACCTTGCACTGGGCAGCTATGAGTGGCAGGTTGAACTGGAGCCCCCCAGATCCCCTTCCACACCTGTTTTGAGAATTATTTACTCCCCTGAACATAAGTTTAGGGAGCAATCTCTCACCTGCAGGGAGATCTTGAATGCATCCGAAACCTCCCAGCACCTCGCGCAGGACTGCTTCCAGGGAGGGGTGGGGCAGTCCCTTGTAGGAACTGCTGTCTTTTCAGGTCCCTTTCTCCCTGCATGTCCCCGTCCCAGGGTGCAGCTCATTGCTTCTCTCAGTTGGTCATTCTGAATCCTCCATGATCTCATGAAATTCCCAGCATTGTTGTTCATGCAAGAGGATACAGCCAGCTTTTAACAAGATTCCTCGACTCATGGCAACTTAAAGCATAAGGAGCCTCCCTGTACCTGAGTGAAAGTGAGGATGAGGAGGGCTACAGAACTGGTCTGCAAAATGGAAATTGCCTGTGCTATGGCGGAGCCTTTGCAAGCCTCCAGGCCCACTGCTGTGACACCTTATTTGAGCCCTGTCTTTTACCAAGCCACTCATTAGCATCCCTGCATGGGCTATCTCTGCAGCCTGGAGATCGAGACCTGATCTCCATGGCGTGGCAGGTGCACAAGACATCAACTGGAAGTTGCTCCAAGCTCCTGACAGCACTGCACAGTGATAGCTGCCCACCATTGGCTTCCCTGCCCCTGGAAACAGTACTGTGGGAAATTCTTTGAAATCACACAAGGAGCAGAAAACGTAGTTTTAGAAGGGAAAGTGTTAGCAGCTTTCCCTCAATACATTGCTTATGATTATTTTCATATATATATATATATTTATGGGGTCTGCACAGGAGGGTCTGCACAGGCGTGACCAAGCAAGCAGACAGCGGCGTGTCCAGCCATTTCCTGTGGCAAACCAAAACCCCACGGATTGCTTGGCGTTAGCTCTGCCAAAGTAGAGCTGGGCTAAAAGCGATGGAATGAGCAGTACAGTGCACCAAGACAGCACCCAAACTGCAGAAGCGCTGCTTCTGTTTCCCGTGCACTTGTAAAGCTTAAGCAACCCTTTAATAATCAAAGGAATTAGGGTTGTGTATTTTTACCACACTGAAACGTATCCTGGTTGTTTCAGCTTGCAGAGTAAGAACAGGACATGCAGGAGGCCCCAGACTTGTTCCCAGGCTGCTCCTGCATCCCGGTTTCCTAGATATGCCTCAGGAGATCCCACACCAGCATGGCCAGGCTCCACAGGAGCAAGACCGCTCCGGCAGGGAGAGCTGGCTCAACAGGAGCCAGGACCAGCAGGAAACTATGGGGCAGCACCAAACCGGACAACTGCTCTCATCTCCTCCGAACGGGGGAGCTGAGGGAGCACCTCCGGGCGGAATAAAACCAAGGACACGTGTACTTGGCTTCTGAATGTTCCCTGGCTTTACCTCACCACCTGTGCTATTAGGAACAAATGCGAGGGGATGCATTCTTGTTTCCAGGAGTGATTTTAACCCGAGCGTCCCTTTCAGCACAGTGGCAGTCGTGTTACAGCTGAGTATCTCATCTCAGGCAGATTTCTCCTCAGTACTGGGGGAAGAACAAGCTTTACCCTGAGCAGGTTGGAGTTGATATAGATCGTTTCAGAAGACCATCATGGCCCACCGTTAGTAACAGGTGCTGCCTATTAACCTTAATTAAGACACAGGTGACACTAATCACTTCATCCATCCATAATTAGGATCTGAAAAATTTTTAGGCATAGGAAAAAAAGCCATTTGGACCAGCTTGATATACCAGCCTCCATCCTCTCTATCTTGGTTTCCCTTCCATGTTTTTCCAAGCCCATGGGGAAAAGCCAGGCCAGGCTCAGACCAGTAACAGTTCGGGAGCTGGCAGACTTCACCCTTCCCTCCCCAGTCAAGCTGGCACCACATCAGAGCTGTTACCAGGCCTCTCCTGTCCCACTTTCCTGCAGCTGGATATCTCTACACGGGAGCAAGGGCCTTGGAGACTCTGGGACTAACACGCACAGTTTTCTAGGACATCATGTTCCAGTTGTGAGCTCCAAAGAGCATGCTGAACACAACGAAGAGCCAGCTCCTGCCCGGGGCAGTTTGTAGCACCACCAAAGTCCACTTTAGGCCCCTGCTCTGTCTTGGCCACAGCAAACCACTCCTGCAGAGCCCCATTGGCAGAGCTTGGTCCTTCCCAGGGAGGCTCTCCCAGCTCCAGACCCTCTGGAAGGGAAGGACTCTGAAGGCCCTCACCACGGAGAAACAATCTCATGAAAACCCTTCAGGTACCTTGACCTGCCGCAGCTTCCCGATCCCCTGCAGCCCTGTGCCATGTAAGCAGCAGAGAGCAGACCTAGTCTGAGGTTTCCACAGCCTTCCCACGCTTCTCCCAGGGAGAAGAAGAGCCCAGAAGACTTGTGCTGGGAGAGGCTGTTGCTCCTTCCCAGCACCCATCATCTCCCATGACAGGGTTAGAAGGGCACCGTTTGATAAACGCTCCTTCCGAGACAGCCATCCCACTACGGGTTGCCCCTGCCTTCCCAAAAGAGTACCTTTGGGGGTTGGGGGTTTTGCTGGGTTACAAGCACCACAGGATAGCAAAGGGTGACCACTAACGAAATGCTCATCCAAGCCCCAAGGCTCAGTATTCACATCACTGAGCACCACAGGAGTCTCGCTGCTGCTATTAGCTGTGATGTCTTGAAAACCAGACGCTAAGATCCAGCAAAACCAGTATATTAAACTGCACAAGGATAATGCGGGCGTCTGCACGCTCATGCTGTTGCAGAGTCCGTGGCAGTGTTTTACCTGGGATGAAACAACTCCTGGTCACAGCTCGTGACTCAGAACCCTTCTCGACAGGTAACCTTCTTTCAGTGGCTGTGCTCAATAGCATGGATGCAAGCTGCACGTTGGCGTCTGTGCCAGAGAACAACCTCACAGCAATGCAGCCGAGGGATTTTGAGATGAGCCGTGGCACGAGGTGTTCAGCACCTGGTGGGACAGGAGAGCCAAGCTTTCCCCGTCAGCCGGCAGTACCGCGAACCACACGTGCTACAGACACGCAAGGGAGCTGGTGTGCAAGGGACACAAACTGCCCATCTGAGCAGCCCAGTTCCTGCCTCAGTTTGTTTTATCTCCGCAAATAAAGCATCAAAACATGAAGTAGATCCAATAAAATGCAGGTCAGTCCATGCCTCACCCTATCCTCCAACAGCAGGAAAACAGCGGCCGGCTGGAGCTGGCAGTTAAATGGGTATCCGAATGCATGTCTCAGCCTAAAATCCTTACTCCGTGGAACGAGGCCTCAGCATCTGACAAGGCCACTGACAAATTGCTCCGTCACCTTGGAGCTCTGTCAGAGACTGCCTGTGCTGGACAGAAGCCTTCAGCGGAGCCTGCACGGGGAAGCAAAGGCCCCTTTGCTCTGGATTCAGCCAAAGATGCCCTAAAGATGGCAAAGATGCCATCAGGACTGCACTGGCTTCAGCCCTTTCTCCAAGGGAGCCTTTGCTTCATGACCTTCAGGTGAGCCACTCCGAGACTGATGGCCTGGCTGACCCTTCTGTGGAATCAGAGGGAATCATTACCATAAATGAAATACTCAACAGTTCACATGTCTTTCCCCCGTCACGTCTCCACCAGCTCTCCTACACCCCTCTCTCTGCTGCTTCCTCACATGTGCTGCCCCTGCCCTCTTCCCTCCTCCTGTCTGATCTCCTCCCAGCGATGCTGCCTGAGATGCTGCCTGAACAGCAGCAGGAAGGGGAGCAGCGACGTTCCCAGTGCCAAGAGCAGAGCACAGGACCCACCCCCAGGCAGAGCTCTGGCAAGCCCCTGGGGACAGCGGCAATGGGAGGTTCTCTACCTGACGGCAGGTTTCCAGCCTTCCCCACTCTAACCCTCGTTGTGCATGACGGAAACTGTGCCAGCGCACCACTGCTCAGCTGGGACATGGGATGCCACCCCACGGCCCCTGCCCCTGCGTTACACAACTGGGGTGCAAACCCCCTGGTAGTCCAGCTGCATCCCCAATCCAAGGCCAACAAGCTCCGCAGTTTCTGAGTGGGTGAGTCCTGCCAGACACCACAGGGAGCTCAGCAACACCTCGCTGACAGGCTGGAGGTTTGTAACCCTGGAAGGTGAAAGCAGTCTCTTTGCAGCAGGCTGAGGGCAACTGGAGAAGCTGTCAGCCTCCCACCCACCCGCCAGGTCCTTGGCTCCTTCGGAGAAGCCTGCCTGTGTTTTGCCAGACGCTGCCGTGTCCTGGCACCCTCGGAGCTGTGAAGCAAAACTGCCACAACACCTCGCCCCAGCTGCTGGTGCAGAGACACAGCTGGCGATGACAGCCACGGACCTGCCCAGGCCAGCAGGACGTCCTCCATAACCATTAGCAACCAGAGTGATCGGGACCAGCACCAGCTCTGTCCATCAGCCTTGGCCTCATGTCCAGGCAAGTCAAGAGGAACAGACGATGTCTGTGAGACCCTCGAGGTCCCAGCATGGTAGATTGCAGCTTGTCCGCCTTGCGTGCTGCCTCGTCACACTCAGAGCACCAAGGAACCGGCGGCCAGCCAGGAGGGACGATGCTGCACAGCAAAGCCTTGGGACAACAGACTCCAAGCTACTGATGGTGGATGCTGGTACCCAAAGCAACCACACAATGGTCTAACAACTAGAAGCAAGCTTTAACTGGGAGAAACCTTGGGTGAGACTTGCAATCAGGGAAATTTGGGGGATTCTCCTTGTTGCTACTTCAAAATAGTGCAGAAGTGAGAGCTGGACACCCTCGAGCTGGGAGGTGGATTTCAAGCACACAGAAGAGATACTAAATAAATGCTGGGATGTATTCACTCATCTCCTGGTGGGACAAGCTTTGCTCATTCATTTTTCAGGCTTGTCTCAGTCACCATAAAACTTCTGCAAGGAAACCACGATTTGCCTGCAGTCCCACAGCTCTGGGAACTGGGGCTGTCAGAGGAACCCTCATGAGCAGCCCCATCACCGTTGTGCCAACCGCCCAGGTGCCTGCCCGGGCGGCGAGCCCCTCCGTACCGCCCAGTGCCCCTGACCCAGGCCAGGCCAGCCATGCTCACTGTGATTTCCTCCACCCTCATAAATCCCTTCTAATTCCCTCTAAACCATTCCTTGTCTCCATCAAAGTGCAGCTCCCTCCCTGCTTTGCCCAGTGGGGATTAGCACAGCGCTGTGGAGCAGGGACCGCAGGCAGAGTGAAGGCAGAGCAGGACTGGCCCTGCCTGTGGACAGGCCTCTCCCTGCATCCCTACATCCCTGCCCTGGTTTCGCGGCTAATCCGAACCCATCACAAGCTGGGAGTGGGGCCACCATGGAGGCTGCCGTGGCATCGGCCCCCTCTGCTCCCCCCAGCCACATCAGCTCCTTTCCCATCCCCTTGCTCGTCTCCCACCCCATCCCAGCCACCATGCTCCCCTGCTTTGGGAGCCAAAATTTCTTGTCTTGACACCTTCCCGACCCACACACCAGCACCCAACAGCTCCCAGTGCCCCACTGCATCTCGCCCAGGAGGCTGAAAGCAACCCCGGAACCTGGGGGCTTTCAGGCGCTGGCTCCAGCCTGCAGTGCAGCACCCGCAGGCAGATCTGGGGCCTCAGCCCTTCCACCGAGGGAGGAGCAAACAACAGGAGAGGCTGTTCCATAAAGGGGACCCGGTACTGGTTGTATGGGAGGCGATGGGAGATGGCTCCAGCCCCCTGTGCTCCAACCATTCAGAACTAACCATTTCCTTACACAGTAAAACCCCAAACCCTTTGTCCATCTCCAAATCGCTCCCTCTTCCAGGCTGCTGCTGTAGCCTCCTCCCTCCCTATCTCTGGCAGGACCGTGGGAGCACACCTTCTCCGCCCAACAGCACCAAAGAACAGCCTTACGTGCACAGTGGAACTTGCAGTCATCCCTTGCAGTCCCATGACTCCAGGAGTTAGAGATTCACAGACACAGCCCAGGTTTTGGTGGCAGCAGGGTTTGATGAGAACAGGTAAGATGCCAGACCTTTCTTGCTCACCAGCACAGGAAGGTTTGGGACCTCAGGGGCTCCGCTGGAAGCAGAGCACATGGTGAGGGCAGGGTGAGCCAGAGCTACGTGGGGAGCCTCAGGTTTGGTGATGGGCCAGCACAGCATCACACTGGGCTGGAGCCTGGAGCACCCAGCGGCACCAATGGGGTGACCAGGGATATTTGAGGGAGGGTGCCCCACACTTCAGGAGAGCTGCGGCAGCAGGGGTGCATTGGTCCTGACCAGGAGACCATGGTGCATCAAGGAGTTAGGGATGACTCTATAGCCCGAGCGCACCCACGCCGGCCTGGGCTGCGCTGGATGCGCAGCGCTCTTCGGGCCAGGCTGGGCCCCACAACCCCCTTGCCCACAGGACAGGCCCAGCCAGCTCACTGCAATGCGGGCAGCTCCTGCATGGCCTGGCAACTGGGCCACCTGCGCGGCCTTGCCTTTAGCCAGCAGTGCAGCAAGGACGTCTCACGAGAACATCCTTTAGAGTCGTCTTCTTGTAAGAAAATTATAAAATGGCTCGAGTGACCAAAAGGGAGCGCTCCTCTCCATGGACGGGATCTGCTCTGAGCCATGGGAGAAATCTCCCCGGGGTCTGTCTGATGCTGCCCAAATGTGGGGTGCCCAGCATCTGAAGGGGCGCAGGAGTTACTCACTATATAAACTCCTTATTTGCTCCTATTAAACCCGCTGTCTTATGGAGACAGCTGTTGTTGTTGGGCTTTTCCTGTTGAGAAGGGACTTGCTCTCACTGCCCCCCCCCACCCAGCGCAGACCAGAGGGGCAGAGCGGACACAGGGCTTCCCTGGCGAGCACGGGCAGCAGGCAAAACAAGGGCTCGAGGCAGGGGGGGCCAGCGGACGGAGGCACCTGCAGGACGAAGGGGCCAGAAGGGCAGCAGGGAAGTGAGTGGCTGGGGGAACAAGAAGCTAAGGGACGCAGCCCCCGGCGCTGCTCAGCCAAACCTATGCGGCTCCGCAGAACGCTCGTTCCCGTGTGTTGCTCTCCCTTGCCGCGGTTTGTCCGCTCCAGACACAGGCACAGGCACGAACCTGACTACAAGTCCCAGCCAGGATGTCCCAGCCCATGCCTGGACCACTCTGCGCTCATTGGCCAGCCCTGTGCTTAGCAACGGCCAATCCCAAGAGGTTATTTGCTGGCTACTGGGTAGGAAGATGCTGGGATTTCTTCCCCCCCCCAGCCTCCAGCACTGATCATTTCTGTCTCCAAAGGAAGCCTCTGGCACCAACACACGGATACACACACACTTCCTTCCCCAAGGCCCCTGCTCTGAGGAAGGAGCATCCCAGGGCCACCCCCGCATCATCTTCTGCTGCGGCTTCCACTGCGGCATGATGCGTCCCCGAGGCAGGTCCCAGATGAGAACAAAAATGGGGGGGATCAGAGAGGAGAGGAATAGCTGCATCCACCTACAGCTCCCCCACAAAGCCTCGAGGTTGTTACAGCTTGCCCACGGGCTGCAGCTGGGACTTCACCACCTCCTGTTGTGTGGGAATCAGGGATACCCACTGGTGGCACCAGCCAGGGCTTTCCTACTGCAACAAATGCAGCCCCAGTGGGCCCCAGAATGAGCCCCCCCCCTTCCCTCGACCAAGAACACGGGAAAGCAATGCGACTGCAAACCATTGCCCACAAGACCAAAACAACTTAGCCTTTCCTTGGCACTCCTTTGGATGGAAACTGCAGGGTCCAGTGGAAATCCACAGCAAGGAACCTGGGGAAGGAATGACCTCAGACTCTCCCCACTTCCTGAGGCCAGTGCTGTACCATCGGTCCTGACTGCGACTGAGAGACCTGAACCTCCCCACAAAGATCAATCTGAGGCCTAAATGACTTCTGCCTGCTGCCTGACAAGGAGTCAATACCTGGAGCGAGCAGGGGCTGACCTTGTGCACAGGGTGAGGCAGCCCAGCGGGAGAGAAGGGGATGAACCAAACCCCAGTTCTTCTAAACCTTGGTTGACCTCCAATCCCTTTTCAACCACGGAAAGAGCTGAAATTCATGCAAACCCCATGAGGACCCTGTCAGGAGGTGGCAAGCAGGGCCTGAGCCCTCCCTTAGTACGGCCACCAGGACACCTTCCCTTTTCAGTGGCACGCACCCTGCACCCCCAGCTCCAAGGGAAGGGACAGGGAGGGAAGGGCGGGGGTGGGCCATGCTTGCAGACTACTAGTGGCTTTTATTCCCAGCACAGCACCCCCCCGGAAAGGTCCCTAGAAGCTGCTTCTTCACAAGTACAGGACGTTTCTCAAAAGGCATCCAACGTATCTTGGATTTCATCTTGCAGCAGCCGGATAAAAGCGAGGAGGAGCCCAGAAAGCAGCTGGACACAGGAGTGAATACATCCCCTTGTCCCGTCAGCCTGGCACACAGCACCACATGGCTGCAGCACGGTCATGTGAAGGACATGTGCTGGGGCTTGTCCCACCGCTGGGCTCCAGAGCCACAGGCAGACCGTGTACACGGTGGGCATCGCTGCAGGGCACCAGGGGGAGCAAGGTAAGGGTGCTGCTGCTGAGCAGCCTGCCTGCTGGGGCATGGAAACGAGTCGGCTCCAGCCTTGGCCCTCAAAGCCATGGCATGCATGGCAGGTTCAGGCACAGGGCCCTTCCACCCTGCTGCACTCACGGAGCCCCACGGCACAGCGCTGTGGAGCACGCTGCCGCAAAACCCTCCAACGGGCTGCTGGGATCTGCTCCCCCAGGCAGACCCTCCTTCGGGTGACAGCACCAACCCACGGAGCAAAGCCTAAGGCCAGAGCTCCGAGGTCTCGTGCTCTCGTTGGCTTGGCCACCACGGCCGGGTTTCCCCAGCCCAGCTCTCAGAGGCGCATACGTTGCTGGCAGGAGATAGCCGCTGGGGTGCAGCCCTCAACACACCCACAGCTGGGGCGAAGGGTCCTGGGGATGAACCAGGATGGGGGAAGCACCCTGGGGTGACAGTCAGGGGGTCAGCAAGAAGGAAGCAGGACAGAGGACCTCGGGCCAGCCTTGCCTTTCGGCGCTGTCAGAGAGGAGCGTGTTTTGCAGTGGTCAGACCTAAGCTGGTGCTTTGACTCCCTCTTCCCACCCTGCCAGCATGGGACTGGGGATCTCACTGGAGCATTTGCTGCAACGAGTTCAGCTCTGGCAGGTAGAGCTCCCCTCACCATCTGTCCAACGCTTCAGTAATTTAGTCGGCCAGCTTGTGGTAACTTCTACGGACCTTGTGCCTGCGCATGTTGCTGCTCTCAGATCTCAGCAGCCACGACCGCTCTGCTGACAGGCGTCCCAGGCTCCCCGAAGTGTCTGTCGTTTTATTAGCAGAGCCTCCACTTGGGATTTATTTTCCATCCAGAATATAAGCTGAATTTATGTATTAACTAAAGACTATTAGTGCCAAAAATAAGTGGAATGCCACTTGCTCAGCAACACAGGCCTTATGAGAGACCACGTGGCACAGCCAACCCACCCAATCGCAACCCCAGAGAGGCTTTTTATAGACACCCACGTCTGATGGAGTGCAAGTGATGCTTGGCTTGCCGCAAGCTTTGCTCTGCAAGCATCTGATTGCAGGGGGAGGGGAGGGAAATATCCCCGCATCTGCGGGCAGGAGGCACAGTTCCCTCCCCTCTCCCAGCTGGGTAAGCAGCCAGGTGGAACCAGAAATGGTTTCGGAGCAGGTAGTGGCAGAGCTGCCTCGATCGCTGCCATAACCCCCCGCGCAGGCAGCACGCAGCTCCTGGCACAGGGCACACGCTGCTGAGTGCCTCCGTGCAGCCCCTCGACATCGGGTTCCCCTGCTCCAGGGAGAAGAAAGGCCACCCAGCACGGTACAGCTCTAGCTGATGGTGGCGCCTCTGTTTCCCAGGATGTCCCCGGGGTATTTTTTCCTTTGAGTACAGACCCCCCAGCACCAGGCTGGCGCAGCTACCAGGAGAGCGGCGCTGGTGTGACTCTGACAGCTTCTCCAAGGGCTCTGCCCAGCCTGCACAGCGAGGGATGCAAAGCCACAGCAGCAACCCCAGCGCTACCGCAGCCACACTGCACCGGCCCGGGCACAGAAGGCTCAGTGGCAGACGGAGGGCAGCCCTCACCTACCAAGGCAACCATAGCCGTCCGCTTGGCGTGGCCTCTTCCCTTCCACTGCTCCCTGCCCCGTTCCCCTCCATCTTGCACCGTTCCCTGATCCATGCAGGAAAGCAGAGCAGGGAGAGCGGGCAACGGCGTCTGAGAGGCAGGGAACAGGCAGGGCTGCACACAAGCCCAGCACTGGGCCTCGCTTGGCAAAGAGTTTGTGAGGTGCAATCCAGTCTGGCAAAGATGGCAAGGAGCTGCTCCTCAGGCTATCCCAGCTCCCGCTTTGCTCGAGAGAGCTCAGCCCGCTGCTGCTGCAGCCCCGACCTCCCCCGGGTTGGCTCCTGGTGGGCTCTGACCTGCAGCCCTGCCCTCTGCTGCACATTCACTTGAGAGACCTAAAATAAAAGCATGGATCATCCCAGGAGCATCTGGGGTGGGCTACAAAGAGCGTCTCAGAGAAGTGAGCCAAGACCAGGCAGGCCACTGGCAAGAGGGGGCTGGGCAGGATGGCTGGGGCCTGGGGGTACGCGGTGTCTCCCCAGGACGAATGCTGTCAGGTTTCAGACGCTGCGCGGGGAGTTCGGTCCTCAGCCCTCCCAGGACAGTGGAGAGCTGAGGCTGCCCTGGGAGGGCGCCAGGCATGGCAAGAGGACAGCCTTCAAGAGCGTGCACGGGGCCTTTGGGCAAGGGCCGGCAGGGCCTCACAGGGCCCTGGATGAGGGGAGAAGGGAGAGCAAGCTGCGAGCGTATCCTGGACCCGATCCAGGGCATCCTGGCTATGGAAGTCAGTGGCACGGCGGCACAAGAGCTCGTGCCTCTGACAGCAGTGGAGGGAGCTCTGCCATGAAGCTGAGCAGGGGAGGTGTTGCCCCCCAGGCCCTCGCTCTGGAGGGATGGGGAGCGCAGAGGCAGCACTCGAGGCCGGGGGGCACGGTGAGCGCAGGGACAGCTCTGGGTCCAGGCTCTGAGGCCGCCTGACTCCATTGCTCCCCCCTTATGGGGAATCCTCCACCGAACAGAACAGGAGGGAGGTGGGAGACAGCCAGCCGCAGTGCTGGCCCCAGCGGCCTCCTTGGCCAAGGGTCTGTGGCACCGTTACACTGGCACCAACTCACAGCCCCACACCCCTGACAAACCAGGGGGACCCACGTATCCACCAGGTCTCCAGCTGTCCGTAGGCCTTCAGTCACAGATAAATGAGAACCACACGGGTCCTGGGCCTTCCACAAACAACCACAGAGTGGTTGAGGTTGGGGGAACCTCTGGAATTCATCTGGTCTAACCCACCTGCTCAAGCAGGGCCACCCAAAACAGCATGCCCATGAATTCGTCCAGGCAGCTTTTGAATACTACCAAGGATGGAGACTCCACAACTTCCCTGGGCAACCTGTGCCCATGCTCAGTCACCCTCACAGTGGAAAAAGTGTGTCCTGGTGTTCAGAGGGAACCTCAGTTTGTGCCCATTGCCTCTGGTCCTGTCACTGGGCACCACTGAGAAGAGCCTGGCTCCATCCTCTTTGCATCCTCCCCTCATTGATAAGGTCCCTCTGAGCCTTCTCTCCTCCAGGCTGAACAGTCCCAGCTCTCTCAGCCTTTCCTCGTGGGAGATGCCCCATTCCCTTCACCATCTTTCTGGCTCTCTGTGGCTCTCTCCAGTATGTCCCTGTGTCTCCTGCACTGGGGAGCTCAGCGCTAGACACAACTCTCCAGATGTGGCCTCACCAGGGCTGAGCAGAGGGGAAGGATCCCCTCCCTCGACCTGCTGGCAATACATTCCCTAATGCCGACCTGGACACCATTGGCCTTCTCTGCCTCAGGGGCACATTGCTGGCTCATGGTCCTCTTGGTGTCCGTGAGGACCCCCGGGTCTTTTCTGCCAAGCTACTTTCCAGCTGGGTGGGCCCCTGGTAAATAGCGGTGCCCGGGGTTGTTCCTCCCTAAGTGCAGGATTTTGCACTTCTCCTTGTTGAACTTCACGAGGGTCCTGTAAGCCCGTTTCTCCGGGCTGGTGAGGTCCCTCTGGACGGCAGCAGCACCACCCTCTGGCATCTCTGCCACTCCTCCCAGCTTGGTGTCAGCTGCAAACCTGCTGAGGGTACACTCTGCCCTATCATCCAGATTGCTAATGAAGACAGGACCAGACCCAGTATTGACCCCTGGGGGTTAGCTGCTGCCCTCCAGATGGATGCTGTTCCACTGACCTCCACCCTCTGGACCCAGCATTCAATCCCCCACCCTGTCTGCTCGTACAGCCCACGCATCAACAGCTCGTCAACGAGTATCCTACGGGAGGGTGCCGAGGGCCTTACTTAAGTCCCGGTAGACAATGTCTCCTGCTCTGCCCTCGTCTACCAAGCCAGTCATTGCATCACGGGAGGTGACCAGGTTGGGCGAAGGGGTCTTCCTCCAGGCAGTCGCAGACGTTTGTGACTTTTCACCTCGAGAATGACCCAACTTCCCACAAAAATGCCTGTGCCTCACCAGCCAGCTCCTGCAAGAGGGAGACCTGGAAGGGGTGCTGAGAGTCCTTCCCAGCAGGCAGGTCCAGCCTGCGTGTCCTATGTATTTAGTGGCACCAGACAACTTCACATTCCCACTTCTCATCCAAATACTGCATTTCCAGGAAATTTCCTCTAAAAATAGGTCTAAATGGAAAAAAAGGTCATTGAAACACCTTCCAAGTTTTCAAACAGGGTGCAGCCTCAGAGACCACTGCGGAAAAAGGA
Source organism: Egretta garzetta (assembly GCF_000687185.1). Classification (NCBI taxonomy): domain Eukaryota; kingdom Metazoa; phylum Chordata; class Aves; order Pelecaniformes; family Ardeidae; genus Egretta; species Egretta garzetta. The sequence continues at coordinate 510,061 of NW_009258787.1, forward strand.
AACAAAGCCATCGTGAAAAACATGTTAGGGTTTCCTTAGCTCAACTCCAATTATCGCTCCGAAAGCCGAGGATGTACGAGAGAGAAGAGCGTGTGTGGGAGGGAGGAGAGGAGAAGGGGGAAAGAGAAAGACAACAGCAGCATGGAGGGAAATCCAACACTGCCAAGTGAAAGCCACGGTGACAGGCAGAATTTATTTCCTTGCAGAAGGGTTTCCCGTGTCACCCGTTACACAGAGAAGGAGAAGAAAACATTATTTTAAAGAGCACTGGCCATGAAAGTAAGACTTCAAGGAGGGGGGTTTCCCCCAGATGCTGCAGCCAGGAGATTACCCCATGTATGCCATCCCCCCACCCTCCAACATAATGAGTGTAGCCCAGCGTAAAATTGCTCCACATGAAATCCTGTTATTGGCCTCACACGCTGGAAGGTGCATGTCTGCTACAGCAAACATCTCCAAGCCTCCGAGCCCCACTGCTGGGCAGGTTTCTGTCCCAGAGACATGGACATGTTTTCCACAAGCTCCACACTCACCCCTTCCCGCTGATCTGATAACTCTCCTGGGAATGTCGTCTGCGCAGCAGGTTGCTGGCCTGAGTTTTTAACAGGAGGAGCCCGGTGTGTGATCCTCCCACGAGCACTGCCCATCATCATGGCCACTCTTCCCTCCTCAAACCTGGCTGCCGGTGCGCGGTGTCTGGGAACCTGTGCCATGGGATGAGGCTTTGCCTCTGGCAACAGCAGGCAGCAGAGCCGGCAGGAGCCACTGCTTGATGGGGCATCACCTGCCCCCAGCCCGAAGGAGACGGAGACAGCAGCTCTGCTGCCAGCATTGACCGCACTGCTGGGATCTCTGGAAAGGCCCTTGGACCTGCTCAATAAACACTCGAGAGAGACAGCTTGGACTCTGCAGCCTCCTTGGGCCAGAATCAGAGGCTTGGCAGAGCTCGTCCGTGCTGGGCTTCAGGTCAGATTTAACCTGGCGTCCCAGGGGCCCAGGAGGTGCAGCGCCGGGGACTTCATTGCCTGCCCAGAGGAGGAAGGGGCTAGTGCTGCTCTCCTGGCTCTGGGACACAGCCCGACCATGGGCAGATGCGAGGGGTGGGAAATTCCCCCAAGGCAGCATGATGGGAAAGGGCACGGAATTATGAAAGAGATGATGGGAAAGGAAACTCTGCGACGCATCCCCTCCCAGCAGGTTCACGTGATGCGGTCAGTAAATCTTGTGCAACATAAGGCAACATCCCGGATGGAGATCAGCCCCATCCGCAAAGCCTCAGCATCCCTCACCCCAGACACGAGCCCTGTGGGGATCTGTGCAGGGACAGGGACTGAATGACCCCTCTCAGAGCCCGACCTACACCAGAGCACGCACGGCCAGACGTCTCCCCATGCGTCAGCAGCAAAGGACGGAACAAGACCTCTCCCTCCAGCTGCAGAGCTGCCCAGCGCCGTGGCTTGAGGAGCCACCTCCAGCCCCAGGAGCTCCTGCTGGGAAAGGGGGCCCAGAGCTCAGCACCCAGGCAGGAAGCTTTCAAAAGGCCACAGTTCCTCATGGCGCCTTCCAGCGTGCCCATCTGCCTCCTGAAGCCTCTTCATGCATTTATGATTTGGGAGTTACCAGCTCCCCTTCTGGACCCTTTAACATCTAAATAGGAGGTTCACTGGTCTCATCAACCAACGGCCTGTTTCAAAGTTCATCATGGAAAGGGATTTTCTCTCCCTGCTCAAAGAACCAGCCGGAGCCTCCTCCCTGCATCAGCCGCAGCTTTATGCACAGTTCCCAGTCTAATTACAGCGACGGCATGTGCTTTCCTGGCAAATTCCGCTGGTTTTTCTGCAGGTGTATCAACACCGTGGGCAGGGTTTCCTCCACCGCCTGGCGCTGGGTGTCCTGGCGCGACAGCTCTGCGCTCTGGGCTTTTGCTCTGATGACGGGGAGCAGAGGGCGGCTCAGCCCGCGGCGCCCGGGGAGGACGGAGCGGCCTGGAACCGCCTGCGCCCGGAGGCAGGGGGGGTCCCCGGGGGGGGGGGGCCCCCCCTTTCCCTCACCGGGAGGAGTCTGCAGAAGTAAACACGCACAAAACCCGCGCCTGGCTGCCTTTGGATCGCCTCCCAGTAACATTAACGGACACCTAACGTCCCCGAGGGCTGGGGAATGGGCCCTGACAGCAACTCCCAGGGTCCTTTCAAACCACAAACCACAACCCTAAGCTCTCAGCTCCAGGCAGCAGCCACAGATCTGCAGAAGTTTGCAAGCAGCAGCCGCCCAGCCTGCCTCGCCCCAGCATCCTTCCACCACAGCACGCCACAAAGCTGCTTCAGCCCTCCAACAGCTTGGGAAATCCTCTCTCCACACCGTCACGCAGCATCGAGTGCCCTCGGGGATCTCTGCTCGCCGCCAGCACTCCCAGCGAGTTCTGAGCACCAGAAAACCAGCCTGGATGCCAGAAGCCCGCATGTCACCACGCCACGGACTGACAGAATCCGTCTCTTCACACGTCACAGCTCCCCCACGCAGACGGAGCGTGCCGCTGCAGATCAGAGGCGGGTTTGGGGGCCGCAGGTGATGTCTCTGTGGCTCTAACACCTTTGCTGCGGAGCTGAGCTTGGCTGGGAAACGTTCAGAGGTAGATGGCCCCCCCAGGAGAGTCAACACGCTGCTGGCTGATACCAGGCAGGTCCCTTGCAGACCCATTCCAGCAACAAGCCAGGGCTGCCCCACCCCCCGGCACCCACCCGGACCCTCTCAGCCGCACGGGTACCGCTGCGGGGTCTGCCTCCTTTGGCAGGGTCTGGCACCTCCGGAGCGGAGGGGTTGGCAGCAGAGACAGCCCCACACCCGGGGGATGGGCTGCTCTGAGGTGCACCAGGGAAAAGCGCCGGCGGCAGGGCAGGGTTTCGTTGCCATTTCTGCTGATTACCAGCGCGGATACGTGGATACGGACCCAGCACACCACCAGATTTTGCCTGCTCCCTAGCCGGGCATGCAGAGCAGCATCCTTCCTGTTTGCCAGGCAGGGAATCACAGCGTGGGGATGCTAAGCAGCTTTCCTACCATCAGTGGCACAGATGGGAACTGAACCAAATCTCCAAGCACAGCCCCCTTGCCTGCATCGAGTCCCTCCAGAGCACGAAGCCAGACAAACACCTCTCTGCAGTGCGCACGCCCAGCAGAGCTGCACGGCCACGGGGCTGAGACGGACCCGTGTGCAGCTGGCTTTGCACGCCGCACCCCCCACCCGGAATGCCCGCACGCTAGAAATGGGCTAGCTATTGCACAGAGCTCCTTCTCCGGAGCATGGTCCAGGTCAGACCCCGCGGCGGCATTACTGATCAATGAACGGAGAAAGGTGTCCCTGCCTCCTGCAGAGCGCACCCGCAGGCACTGCTTCAGCCCCACGCGCTGCCTCCCCCCGCTGTAGCCCACCCCTTCTGGCAGGGGGGCATCTGGGGAAATGCAGACTCGGCAGCCGCGCTCCAACCGTGCTGCACGCGCAGGCACGGCCCCCAGGAGCCTGCGCCACCGTTCTTCGCCGTGACCCTGCAGCGAGGCACTGGGTGAAAAAGGACCTTCTTTGGGTGACCCCATGCCTGCTGCTTCCCATCACCGTAGTTCTTACAGGTATAGAATTCCTAATTTCCATCCAAACCAACCTACATCTGCTGCTATGTCCTACCCAGTGCCCAAAAACCTCAGGGCAGCATCTCACCTGCACCCAGTCCTCCCAAACCCCCTCTAGGTTTTCCCTCCTTGCCTGTGAGCCCCTTTGGGCCCTGGGTCATCATCAGGTTTGGGGCCCCTACAGCATTTCCCATGGCCTGCAGTTGCTATTGTGCCTGAACGTCCAAGAAAGAGCAATGGTCATCCTACAGACCCAGCCGCCCGAGTCCCCCACGCCAGGGAGACCAGCTTAAATCACCAGCCTGGGAAGAAAGAGAGCCAGGGGAGAGCGATCCCTCTGTACCACGGACCACCACACCGGCTGCATCCCCATTCCTGACATCAAGGCAACTTTCTGGGAGCGTTCAAGATCAGGGCATCGTTGGGGCGCTGGGACACTCACTCGTCTGCCCCATCTGCTTGGGGCCCAGTAGCTCTGCCGGAGGCAGGAGGAGCAGGGCTGGGTGTGCAGATGCTGGAGTGGGCACTGCTTCCTCCCCCATGTACACAGAGCGTGCCGAGCCAAGCCAGGAGCCACAGGGAAGACCTGGCAGGGAAACTCCTCCAGCTCCTTTCTGCCTCAGCTTTGCGGATTTGGGGATGTGTCTGTGGGACTCAGGCTCTCCAGCACTGTAAGAAAGGGTCTCCAGGTCTCCTCAAAGCCAGCAGGTAGCACCCCACCACGCCAGGTCCCCCCGGGACAGGAACATCCACTTCATTCCAGTACAAGATGTAAACGTGGAGCTGCCCGGCAGGCACCAAGCGCCCCACGGCCCCAGGAGAGGCCCCGATGCCCCCCAGGTGAGAGCAGCCTCGCCAGGCAGCTCCTACGGGGGCCAAGATCCACCCCCACGTGAGGCATCCTGACGGCCTGGTCGTACTCCCTCTCATACTCCCAGGGCTAATGAATACGTTGCTAATTGTCCTCCACACACCCCCCACACCTCTGGTGCTGGGAAAAGCCCCATCACCTGGGTAGGGGCTGGCAGGAGAGGCAGTGTCCAGCCCTGACCTCACCTGGGCTGGACCCCCGGGCAGCCCACCTCAAAGAGCTGACGTGGGCAGCACAGCCGCAGGGAGCCAGGGTCCGGCGGGGACAGGCTCCGGCGAGCGCAGCAGCCAGGGCTGGTGCGTTGCTGCCAACTTTGAGACAGCCCTGAAAGCAGAGCTCGTTCCAGTCCCCACCCTCCTGCCAAGCCATCTGCCTGCCCCGAGACCACCGAGAGGATCCCGAGCAGCATTTCATCATTACCGAGCCATTACGAAAAGTGGATGAGCAGTGATTGATTATAATGAATGCAAATACCTGCCTTCCGACCCCAAATTGGCAGGACCTGGCTAGCTCTCCCACTAAGTAGTACAGTGTGTCCTTACACGGGCTCTGCAAAGCCCTCCCGTCCTCCTCAGTGTCTCCACAAGCCACCAGGCACAGCGCTGCCCATCCAGACCTGCCCTGGAAAACCACCATGTCCAAGACCTGCTCTCCGTCAGCCCTGAGGCCCTGGTCCCACCCACAGATCCCACAGGTTCATTTCCAGCACCTGAACCCCTCGGGAAGGTTTTTCCCCAGTCCTCACCTTCACCAAGGGGGCAAAGGACAGCCCGCTCACCCCTGGGAGAGTGGGGGTGGCAGGCTGGGATCTGGGCACTCTGTCACAGCCATGACACGTCCCCACCCATCACGCGCGTGTCCCACCCCAGAGGGACGTTGTGCCCAGAGGCGGCAGCAGCCAGCTCTCCTCCAGGAGGCCACCAACCACGAGGCGTTCCTGCAAAACCAGGACACGCGCTCCAGCCTGCGAGGATGAACTCAGTTGCCCTCCCAGGGCCAGCAAACAGTAAGTGACAGGAATACAGGAAAGGATGGAACTGTCCTGCTGCCAACAACAGGGCATGGGGCAGACGGGGTGAACCACTGTGGCCACCAACCACAGCCAAGAGACCTCAAAGGACTGCCCTGGCCAGGGAGGGATGCTGTGAGCAGGAGCACCTTGTCCTTGGGCTACAACATCAGACAACAGAGTGGGAAAGGACCCAAGAACCTATCTAGTCCCTGGAATCAGAGCCTCTGAGCTGCCTTGCCTGCCTACAAGAAGGTCACCCATACCAGGATCACTCCTGATGGGTGTCTGCCCAACCTGCTGTCAAAATGCTCTGCTGGCAGCTCTCACCCAGCTCCAGACCAGGCTACCCGGGACAAGGGGACAACTCTTTGCAGAGGGGCAGATGCCACTGGTCGGTGGTTCCCACAGCCTTGTCAGGACTGTTGCCATCTGCTAGCCTCTTCCCTGCACACAACTTCTTCCCGTCAGCCCACCCAGCTCCACCTGCAAGGTGCCACACCAGCCAGGGCCACGCTCAGCCCATGCCACCACCATGAGGCCCAGCCCAGTTCCAACCCTTGGTTCATACTAGGGAGCACTTCTAGGAGGTCACCCTTTGGTCACGGTTTGGACTGCAGCGATACCATAAGGGAGCGATTGCCTGGGGTAAGACCCCGAGACAGGAGGGACAAGACCAGAGAAGATTCCCTGGCACAGGCAACCAGCGGCAATGCCAAGACACGGCTCCACACTCGGCAGGGGCCCAGTCACCCCAACAAGCACAGAGACAAGAAGCCCCCACTCAGCTGAACAGCAGCGCCCTGGCTCTCCAGGGCAGCATCTCCTGTCCCCCTCCGACCCGCTGAATCTCTTCATTTCTCATTTCCTTTTTCTTGCCCAGTACGAACTCTCCTCCTCCCCTGAAGGGCTTCGGTGCCCTCTGCGGCGACTTCCACACAAAAGTTCTCCCCCCGCCCTCCGAGCGCAGAGGTGCTCCTGCCCCTCCCCAGCCACATCCTAGATTTCCCTGCCCGCAGTTCCACACATTATTTTCATTCAAGCTGCAAATCACCTGCTCCCCCCTAGGACCCTGTGTTGTAGGGAATCTCATGTTTCCTCCTCCAGAGCAGCCAGCCTCTTATCCAGGACGGAGCTGGACCGCGGGGATTCAACGGAAGCGGTTTTCTCCGACCCTTCTGGCCAAGCTTTGCCGCACGCAGCCCAGCACCAAGCTGCAGCAGCCAAGCTCTGGGAGCACGGTCATTCGGCAGAGAAAGGGCAAGCCAGTGATTCATCTTCCTTCTGATCCTTAGCCTCCCCTTGCAGTACTCTGTCCCCAAAATTTCTGGCAGTTGGCCGACCTCTCCACCTCCCCCCAGCCCTGAGAAGGCAAGAGCTGAGCGGTGCTGGCACCCTTTAGGGGTTCGACTGCTGCACACCCAATTCAGTAGGCGAGCAGATGCCTGGCTGCCAAAGTTGCCAGGGAGATGAGCTTCCTCCGGAGCCCCCCCTCGCCGCACACGTCCGCCCGAGCTCCCGCTGAGGACAGGCGTCCTCCGCCATCTGCACCGGACGGAGCAGTGCGCCGCGCAGAGACCCCCTCCCCGGGGCGCAGGGCAGGGCCTCTCGTTCAAATGGCACCGTTTGGACCTGAAAGAGCGGTCCAGCAGTTTGGGAGGGTGCGTGCTCGCGTCCTGGCAGCCTCCCCCGATCAGCAGGGAGAGCAGAGGGAGAGAGGCAGGATTTACTGGCATCTTGGCTACACCCAGCCCAGCTCCCCACCAGTGCGACCAGCACGGATCACGCTGCCGCGCCCGGCACCGAGCGGGCACGGGGAGGACGGACAGGAGCTGCCAGACAGCCCCAGCGCCTCCCGGCTCAGCGGAGGCACCCCACCGCTTCCCAGCCCTTCAGCGCTCGAGCTCCTCTGCAGTGAGAATCCCTCAGATGACCGGAGTTGCCCACAGGCTCGCAGCCTCGCAGACCTGATGCCCACCCCGGACCGACCTCCTGGGGCTCCTCCCGGCCCAGCACACCACTCTCCTCCGCCCTCCTCGCCCATCCGATGTCCTAAGCCTGGCAAAGCAGCAGCCGCTCCGCGCGGGACCCACGCCACGCTGCTCCCGGGAGCCGGCAACCCCGTCTGACCCTGCTGGGAGACGCACCCTCACCCCAGCCGTACAGCACCAAAACCGATCCCCCCGTGGGACTCTGCAGCAGATTTTGGGCTGTGCCAAATGCTTTGAGGCTCGAGGCCCTGGTGCCCATGGTGCGCTTTGCCTTACACCCCCCAAATCGAGTGGGGAGCTCAGCTGCAGCAGAACATGGCTCCCTTTTTGCCTGATGATGGGGTTTATTGCCTCTGCTCTCCCAAGCATGCACCGGTTTCTGATCCAGATCCAACTCCAAGTCAAGGTGTTGCCTGTGATTTAGAAAGGTCGTTACGCTTCAGGGCCCACATCGAAGGGCTGTTAGCTGGCAGAGCGCGGGGCCGCCACCGAGCAGCAGCCGGTGACCAGGGGCTGCGCAGGGAGAGGCCCTGGCGGAGAAACCAGCACTGCTGGGATCACGCAGCAGCCTTTTTCATCTCCTCTTACTCATAGAGATCCTCGGGGAGATGCTTTATTTAGTGAAACGTTTCTGAAAGGGGGACTGAGACATTAGCCAGGCTTTGCTCCGCGCCCGGCACGTGCCCGGCAGCGCACAGCCCCCGGCGGTTCAGGTACAGCTAAAGCCACCCGGACCCGCAGCACCGGCCCAGCAGTTTCCGCTGACAGTTCCCCGTCACGGCTGGCGCCGCTGGGAGACGAGGAGCTGACCCGGCCACGGGGACCCAGCTACCCCAGGGGCACTCCCAGGCCCAGCCCTGCGTGCCAGCTCTCCGGGAGCAGGGAGTGCCCAGAATCGTGCCGCAGGGAGCACCCAGAATCGTGCCGTCCTCGCGAGGGGTAACAGCTCTGCAGCAAAGTGACCGTTCCCCGTCTGCAGAAACTCAAAGCAAGTTTTCCCTCTTCTGCGAACCTAAGGAAGTGTGATTTTCTGAAGGTGGTGAGAAATAGTTTCAGACAGCTCTAATTAGAAGGGTGGAGTGTGAGAAAATCCAGCTTTGCTGCTCGCTGCTCCGCAGCTGTCCTGGGATGGAGGGAGAGCACTGGCCCCGGCGGCTGGAGCCGCCCGCGCCCTTCCCCTGTGCCTGCCCGGCCTGGAGCAAGCCCCATGATTTGCAGGATAGCGGAGAGGGATATTTTTGCACGAGCTGCTGGTCCAAAGTTGCCAGCGCTATTTCAGGCAGCAACACCTACACCGTAATCCAGAGGGCTGCGTTTTCCCGCGGGCACTTCAAAGCCAGGCCTCCCCAGCTGTAACCAACCTGGCTCCCAGAATCAACCCATAAACAGCTCCCGGCACCGCGTGGCCACCGAGTCCAATGCCCCAGCCCCAGCACGCTCCTGATTCCCACGGAGACCAAGGCACCTTTCGACTGGGAAAAAAAAAGAGCTGATCTCACAAGAGCTACCTGCTGCAACAAGGGGTCCTCTGCCTGCAAATCCTCCGGGGGATCTGCCACTGCCAGATTACTCGCCCAGCCTAAGCCAGCTAATCCCACGGGCAAGCCGCGTACTTTGTCCTGGAACTCTGCAGCATTTTCAGCGAGGTGCTCCGGGAGGTGTACAGGGTCTAATTCAAGCTACTTTGCAACTCCCTGCATGTGGAGGCAGAAGGACATTTGTTCCTCTGTGAAAGCAGAAACCAGAGCCCCGACGGCTTAAATCCCCACCAGCGAGAACCCCCCCGTATATGAAATATCTGCAAATCCATCTTCCGCACAGGAAGCACGGAAGGTGATGACACGAGCGACCCTTAGAGACCAGGAGGGTCAGGACCCCAACGCCCCTCCTGGGCTCAGCTGGGGAGCGGTCCCAGCAGGGACACCACACCACACAGCCGCCCCCCGCTGAGAGCCAGCGCCGTCTCTTGCACCTATTCCTCCCTCCTTGATCTGTGCCGTAGGCACAAAGCAGATAAGACACCATCCAAAATTAAGGAGCTAAAAGATGTGAAGAAAAGAGACAGGAGGAGAAGCAGTACCAGGAATCATTATGTAACAGTACCAAAAAACCCCAATAATACTCCCAGTGCAGAAGAGGTTTTAAGATGGGGAAGTGGGTGGTGAGAGCCACAGGATCCCGGGCCCGGGGACCAGCTGCCCCCCGTGTGCCGGGGGACGCAATGCCATGGCCGGGCAGAGATGCGGAGGCTGCAGACCTCTGGGGTTCGCATGTGGGGGAGTTGCAGCCTCCAGAGCCTGGCCCGGGTGAGAACCCCCCTCCCCGGCTCTCAGCACGGGGGGCAGACACGCGGCAGCCCA
>NW_009258787.1:520160-520472 GCF_000687185.1 Egretta garzetta
GGGAGCGGGTGGATTGGAGCGATCGGAGCCACCAGGTCCCCCGCCACCCACTCAGAAGTGGCCCCAGCGCCTGTCCCCAGCTCCGAAATAGGGGCTGCAGCCTGGCTGTCCCTCAGGGCGCAGGCTGTGCCTGGACACTTCGCCCCTGCCGACGCTGGAGTTGTCCACAGCCCCCGTCTGCAGGAAGAACGGGAACAGCCCTGCACCCCCCCCGATCTCCCCTCCCAGCACAAACCAAGGAGCGAGAAGGCAGCCGCTGGCCCGGCTGCCCAGTCCCCGCACCTTCCCAGCAGCTCGGGCGCTACCGATCCG
>NW_009258787.1:520576-521405 GCF_000687185.1 Egretta garzetta
AACCAAACCGCAGTTATGGCAGTTCCCAACCACCAGCTTTTATTTTTCTTTCGCAATCTGCCGTAGAGCTCCGCTGAGACAACGCTGCTGACAGCCTGCAGAGTCCCTCAGCCAGGGAGCCTGTTCCCACCATCAGAGGAACAAAAGCATCGGCTCCCAGAAGGTGTCACGGGCAGGATGGCATCCCTGAACTTGTTACATCAGCCTACGTGGTAACGCTTTGGGCCTGATCCAGGAAGCAGCGGAGCAGCCTCCGTTCCTCTTCGAGCCATAACCTGCTGCTCGGAGATGCGCAAGTTTGGAACCCGTCTTGCTTTGACGAAAAAATCAAAGCCACGTTACCTTTTGCTGTGCTTTCACCCGGCGGTGAGACCACAGTCCCGAGAACCTCCCCCATTTATCTTCCCTTGCACTCTGCAACCGCTGTCTCGCTAAATCCTCTACGTCCACGATGGCCCACATACAGGTGCACGTGAAATCAGTGTCTCCCAAATTAGTTTTCCCGTATGCAGTCCTAGCCCATTTTCCTCAACGGAGTATTATGATACGCAAGATTCCACCTTTCTCCCAGGAAACGCCATCTTCTAAATTTATCTTTTGGATAAATAGAAAAAAAAAAAAAAAAAAAGAGCCCGGTCTGGCTTCCAAACGTGGGGTCAGCAGTGCCGAATGGGCGAGCATTTGCCCCAGAAGCACCTGCTCAGTAACACAACAACAACAAAGCGGCACACGCATGCTCATCGCAGAGCCAAGCTCAACTTGACAAGGCACCTCGCTTTTAATGAGGCAAAACGCCAATTAACCTGATGAGGAGGCACAGCGGCTGCCA
>NW_009258787.1:522976-523657 GCF_000687185.1 Egretta garzetta
TTGTTAACAGAGAGGCAAACGGAGCGAGGGAGCAGGCGAGGAAACAAAGCCTCCTTTCATGCCCCGATCCCTCCTGGCTCCTTTTAGCAAACAAGAGCTCTTCCCCTGCAGTGCTTTCCAGGAGGAGGCAGTTTAATCCCCGGCAAGTGGCTTATTTGGGTTTATTTTCCAAGCTGATCCTGGAGCATCTCTACTCCCGAAGCCTCGCTGCCCAGATGCTGTGGGGTGGAAGGGATCCGAGAGGCTCAGTCAGCAGCAGAGGGTTTCGTATTTGCCGTTGCACCAGATTCTGCATTGAAGGGGAGCGGCCACGGGCCCGTGGCGATGGAGGTGACCTGGAGGCAGGAAGGTTGGGCGCAGCCTTGTCCGAGGCAGCGGATCTGGGCACAGCCTGTAGCAGGGATGCACGGGAAGCCCCCGCCCCAGCGGCCTTGCAAGCTCAAGGGAATCCCTTCGCGCACCCCAAAGGATGGCCAGAGCCAGGCCTTCGAGCAGATGGGTGAGAGCAGGGGAGCGCAGGTGGCAGGGCTGAGGTTTGCTCTCCATTTAACGGGGTGCAGCCAGAATCGCCCAGGGAAACCGGGAAGGGAGCAGAGCTGCTGTGCCCAGCACAGGCACCCAGCGCTGCCGTTCCCCGTGGTGCCCTGGTGCTGCTGCCCGGGCGGGAGGCAGCCTTTTCCC
>NW_009258787.1:523688-525297 GCF_000687185.1 Egretta garzetta
CAGACAGGGCTGCCAGCCGGGACAACTGCTGTCCCCTCTCCGGGGAGGCCAGCAGCTCTGCCGCTGCAGGGCCGTCGGGCAGCGGAAGCAGCGCAGCGCGTGCAGCAGGGCCGGGGGAGCTTTTCTTGCCTGTGTTTTTCCCTTGCTAACTGTGATTCTCCCTGGCTTTCTGTTTTCGGATGATTCTGAAAGCTTTCTCTTTCCCCCCTTTGGTGACCGTGCAAAACTGCGAAGGAACACGGGCAGAGGCAGAAGGGACCAGAAGTGTTTCCCACGGGCAGTGTTTTGGATTCAGGAAGCTGTTTGGAGAAGTGGGGAAACCGCTTGACACAAATCTGTGTGGAAATTCCCCGTTCCCTAACATTTTGTTGGGACAACACCACAGATTCTGCCTGGGAAGGAAGGAGACACCCGGCAGCATGACTTGGTCTGGAGCTCTCCCGCTCTACCCTGCCCCTCACCAGCGACGATGGTTTCATGCCCAGGAATTTGAGTTGCTGATCCTTGTCTTCTCCCTGTCGGGAGGTTGAAATCCCGGTGGGACCACAGTGGTCCAACCGCTGGGAGAAATTCAGCACAAGATACCTGCGAGGGCTCTGGGGCAATTGTGGAAAGGGAGGTTTTTCTCTGTCTCTGGGGCGTTTTGGAGTCCAGGGCACTTGGCCTCATAAGGGGGCGCTGACCACCTCTCCTTTTAGCAGTACTTTTCTGGCTGTCCAGCCTAGCTCTTGTGGACACAGCCAGCCTCCGTCGCCAGAGATGCTTGCATTTCTGGTATCATTCGGGAAATGGTTTAGGACTAAATCCCTCCCCTCCTTCCCTGCTGCCCTCTCCCATGTAAGTAGAAAATCATCCCTTTCTGTAGGTCCTTGGGCATTTTGACATACAAAATGAATAAGGCAAGGCCCTGGGTGCAGCCACCAGCTCAGCCCGAACGCTGGTTTTGGGAGAATGGAGCCTACATGACACACTTGTAAAAACACCTCCCTTCAATTGCCTTGCAAAGACTTGTCCCCGGTTCACGGAACAACAGGATAACCGGGGTCGGCAGGGGCCTCGGGAGGTCTCACAGCAGGGCCACCTAGGGCAGGTTGCTCCGGGTCACCCCTAGCTCAGCCTTGAACCTGTTCCAGTTTTGACCACCTTCACGGTGAAAAAAGCTTCTCCTTATCCCAAACAGAAATCCCCTGTGTCCCAGCTTGTGGCTGTGGCCTCTGGTCCCCACTCCATCTGAGAGGCTCTGCCCCTCCGCCAGGTGGCTGCTGGCAGCACCAAGATCTCCTCTCCTCCAGGGTGAGCAAAGCCTGCTCGCTGAGACTCATCTCGTCCCTCCTGATCCCCAGGCCCCAACTTTTGGCCCTCTCATTCCAGGCTGTCATGGTCTTTCTTGTGCCGGAAAGTCCCAATCTCAGCCCAACCTCCAGCTGGGATTTCCAGATGCCACGGAGAGGGGAGGGATCCCTTCCCTCACCCTGCTCGCTGCACCCTGGACACATAGAACCATAGAATCATTTGGGTTGGAGAAGCCCTTTAAGCTCCCCCAGCCCAACCCTTCCCCTCCCCCTGCCATCCCACCCCCAAACCCTGGCCCTCAGCACCGCCTCTGCCT
>NW_009258787.1:525929-526793 GCF_000687185.1 Egretta garzetta
GGGGCCCCCAATCCCCCCGTCCGGGTCGTTGATAAAGATATTAAACAAGACCGGCCCTAGAACCAAGCCCTGGGGAACACCGCTTGTGACCGGCCGCCAACTGGATTTAACCCCATTGACCACAACTCTCTGGGCTCGGCCATCCCGATGGTTTTTTACCCAGCAAAGAGTGCGCCTGTCCAAGCCATGAGCCACCAGCTTCCCTAGGAGAATGCGGTGGGAAATGGTGTCAAACGGTGTCAAAGGCCTTGAACTGTGTCAAAGCGGGGTTTGTGGGCTCTGTGGGAGATTCTGTCAGGGTGAGGACCAGCAAGGAGCCAAAAGACTCCTTCATTGTGCTGGTACCAGATGGCTGATCCTCACCTGCAGGTCACGCTCCGGCTCACTTCGGGTCCCAAGGGGACAGCTGGGGGGAGAAGGTTTAATACATCCCGCAGGGCTGGAGGGCATTTCTCCCAGGGGCATCCTGGGGGTGCGCAGGTGTGGTGGTTTGACCCTGGCTGGACGCCGGGGGCCCACCAAAGCCGCTCTATCACTCCCCTCTAACCGGACAGAGGAGAGAAAAGTAAATCAAAGGGCTTGTGGGTTGAAATAAGGACAGGGAGAGATCATTTATCAGTTACCATCATGGGCAAAACAGCCTCAACTTGATAAAATTAGTTTAATTTATTATCAATCAAAATCAGAGGAGGAGAGAATAAAAACTGCTGCATCTTAAAACACCTTCCCCCCACCCCTCCCTTCTTCCTGGGCTCAACTTCACTCCCAGTTTCTCTACCTACTCCCCCCAGCAGCACAGGGGGACGGGAATGGGGGTTGGGGTCAGTCCATCACACGTTGTCTCTGCCGCTTCTTCATCCTAGG
>NW_009258787.1:527326-530187 GCF_000687185.1 Egretta garzetta
TGCCCTTGCCCGTTGGCGGCCACAGGGAAAACTTCTGGCAGCTTCTCAAAGAAGCCCCCCCTGTAGCCCCCCCACTACCGAGACCTTGCCACACAAACCCCATAGAGCAGGGCACGGCCCAAAGCGCGCAGGGACAAGGCTGACCATAACCCACCCAGGGCAGCAAAGCGCACAGCTGGAGCGAGGGCTTGCTTCCAGCCTGCCCACGGACTGAGGGTACCCAGCCACGTCCTTTGCTAACGCCTCCCCCGGGCTTTGCATCGCCTGGTGGCTCAGGCATGACCCACGCGGGGTCCTTCTCTGCTTCTGGGCTGTACCATGATCACCACGCAGCCGCCCGGCCACAACGCGCTTCTCAAGGCTTTCTTAGGAAGAGGTAAGAGAGCGAGTGTGCCGGGGCTCGGGGGTTGTGCCTTGTTGAAGGTCAGGGACCTGCAATGTTTCTGTCCGCACGGGGAGATGGACAAAACCTTCTGGGCTCCAAAGCCAAATCCCACCTTTTGCTTCCAGCCACATTTTCTGCAGCTCCTTCCTAGGGACAGACATGGAAGGGGTGGACATGCAGGGAGCCCTACCCCACCTCGCTGTGGCTGCGCCACCAGCTATCACATCTCTGGGGGCTCTGCTGCTGCTCTTCTTGTCCCAGGAAGTTTTCCCCATGGTTGTTGGTTGGCATCATCCTGGCTCAGTCTCGAGGCTGACACGTGTTTTCAAATTTCCACCCTGTTTAAGGATGGTCAAAGCTGGGCAAACTTAAACACGCCCCAGCTTCTTCTCTGCCCTCTGCCTTTCAGCAGAGGCTTGGTGCTTGTCGTTAACCTTTCTGCACCAAACCATCTCGAGGCACCTCCTATTGAATGTTTGCGTCTCTGACCCGTCCATACCTCTTTCCTTCTGGAATTTTATTTCTTCATCTTCCCTTTGTCAGCCAGGAATGTCCGTTCATTCTGCACGCAGGCACAAGCTGGGGACCCTCGTGAAGAGCCGTTACTTCAGAACACAACCATTTCATCCCCTGGCTGCTTTAGTTCCTCCAGAAGCTGCCTCTCCCCTACCTCCCTGCTGTGAAGACCCATCCTATCTCCACCCTGACGGGGCGACGGGGCGCCGAGCGTAGCCCAGGCTCCACCCTGCCTGGAGGACCCTAAGAGCTCAGCGGCACTGTGGGAGGCCTTCACCCCACCAACAGATGCCAGGCTGGTTTTTTCATTCACCTCTTAATGTTGCTCCTGCCATTTCCCAGAGCCACCTGCAGAACAAAGCACTTCTCAGGGCTCTCTTTCCATCTGCGAGGTTGCTCCTGGCGTAAAGAGCCCTACCTGGAGATGGAGGCAGTGAAGGGCAGCGTCCCAGTGTCCTTCCCATGCCTCAAGAAACCCGGCAGCTCTTCTGCGGGGAGAGACATTGGCCCCCAACAGCACAGGCGGGGGGCTGCACGTCCTCAGCACCCTCCACAGGTTGCAGACCCTCAGCCTCCTCCACGTTGGTTGAAGAGACGTTCCTGCAGCTCCAGTGTTGTACTCCTGCCAAAGAAACGGAGCTCTTGGTGTGAGGGGGAGCAGGGCATCTGCCTTCCCCCCCCCCCCCCCCCCCGGGGATCCTGGGTGGGCTGGTGTTACCAGGGGCTCTGCTGAGCTCCTCCTGGCTTTGGGTGAGCCTCAGGGACATGCACGCAGTGCCAGCGTGCCCCTCCATCGTCCCCCGCCCGCCCCAGCACCAGGGCTGTCCCAGTCCCCTGGCAGCGGCCCTGGAGCCCTGCTGGTGTGGAGATGGCAGGCTCAGGAGACACCCCCATGCCCCAGCCAGGAGAACTCGGCTTTCCTTCCCTCTGGCACATTTCTTCCCCGCAGCAGTCAGGTGTTTTACAAAGGCCTAGAAGCTGGTGCCCAAACACCAGCAAATCCAGTGCAGGCATTTTTTTCCCCACTTCAATGTCTTCTCTGCAAGGACTCGGCTTGTTCAGCTCGGGGCTCTCCAGCAACGGGGGGTAGGTGGCCCATGGAGAGCATCGGTGCCTGCCAGGCAGGGCAGGAGCCAGCCCTCCGCAGG
The DNA here is from genome assembly GCF_000687185.1 of Egretta garzetta. Taxonomy (NCBI): domain Eukaryota; kingdom Metazoa; phylum Chordata; class Aves; order Pelecaniformes; family Ardeidae; genus Egretta; species Egretta garzetta. The sequence continues at coordinate 529,376 of NW_009258787.1, forward strand.
ACACCCCGGACTCTGGACACCAGGAGACGCTGCCACAGTCTTGGGTGAAGCGAGAAAGGGAGACGATAAATGATGAACTCAGAAACTACATGGAAAAAACGAAGCCCAGCACCCGGGTTGAGACTCCAGTCTGGAGGTTGCCCAAGAAAAACCATGGCCAAAATAAACCGTACCTGGCCATCCTCCGAGGAAGGTAGGGCCTGGGATGTCCCCTGTTCCACTGGTCTGTTGGAGGTGGCAGGAAGCTGCAAGGGCCACCCAGCCTCACCTCAGGAATTTGGCACCAGCAACGCCCTCACAGTCTCAGCCGCTTCCTCGGCTCGCTCCCGCCCCGCTGTGTTCCCACCAATGTCACCTCGCGGGCCAGCGCCAGCGGGGAGGCAGAACCGAGGGGGTGGCTGTAGGCACCAGAGGTACCTGTAGCTGCCTCTCCCGTCGCGGCATGGAGGCCTGGTCCTCTCCTCCCCCGGGCTGCGAGGGCACCGTCCTGCCGCTGTCCTGTGGGGTGTTCAGCAGCACAAGGACAAGAAGTTGGGCGCGTTTGCCTTTACCAGAGGGACAAAACTCCAAATCCTGAAAAACCTTTTCTCTCTTTGCAGATGGCAATCAACGGGAAGCAAAATGAAGAGCAAAGTGGTTTCTTTCACGCGGCAGAAAGGATGTTAGGGTTCTTTCCAGCCCCTCCGTGGCGCGTTAACCTGGGCACAAGGAAGGAAAAAAAGCCGCTCATCCTTCCAGGAAATGTGTGCCTCTTATCTGCTGCCCTCCCCGAGAAACTCATTCACTCCTTGTCCACCCACACGAGCAGGAAT
>NW_009258787.1:530403-532109 GCF_000687185.1 Egretta garzetta
GGGGCGAGGGGGGCCCCCGCCGCTGAGGAGCAACGGCTCGGCCATCACTGGCCACCCCTGCCCAGGCCAGAGGACTCCTCCCATGAGACCCGCAGGGGTGGACACCCACAGAGGGTGATGATGAGGGGGGCAAGGCTTCTTGTCCCCCAGAAGGATGGTGCCGGCCAGGCACTGCGGTGTGTCACCAGAAAGATGACGCATGGGCACAAAATGGTGGGGGGACACACACACACAATGCTCCCCTCGTGAGGGGGTAACTTCAGCTCCTGGGCACCACAGCCCCCAGTCTCTGGGCCAGCAGTGAGAGACCCAGTTAAACCCCAGTGGTTTCTTTCCCAGCCACTCCGATTCTTCTGTCTCTCCCCCCTTCTCTCTGCATAACCTCCTTACACCCCCCGTGCATCAATTCACTGTCACAGCTGTGCCAGTGCCTCAGGTATCCCAGAATCCTAGAATCCTGGGTCGGCAGGGCCCCCCAGAGCTCACCCAGTGCCACCCCCCTGCCCAAGCAGGCTCACCCAGAGCAGGGGGCACAGGACAGCATCCAGGCGGGGGTTGAAGATCTCCAGAGAAGGAGACTCCACAGCCCCCCTGGGCAGCCTGGGCCAGGGCTCGGGCACCTTCTGAGTACAAAAGTTCTTCCTCATGTTCCATTGGAACCTCTTCTGCTTCAGTTTGTGCCCATGGCCCCTTGTCCTGGTGCTGGGCACCACTGAGAAGAGTCTGGCTGCGTCCTCGTGACCCCCACCCTTGAGATATTTGTAGGTGTTGATGAGATCCCCTTCTCAACCTGCTCTTCTCCGGGCTGAACAAGCCCAGCTCCCTCAGCCTCTCCTTGTAGGGGAGATGCTCCAGCCCCCTCATCGTCCCTTTTCACTGGATCCCCCCCAGTTTCCAGCTTGCCAGCACTGTCCACGGCCATCAGCTTCCCTTGCCTCACCCCTCAGCCTGTACCCCGACCTTTGCAATGTGCCATGTCCATGCATGTCCATGCCCCTCCGAATTCTTGTCTTGGATAAAGTCCGTACCAGTTGTGTGCTGCTGCACGCACATCCTGAGCCTCTGTTCAAAAGAACGATGAAGTGTTGTGAAGGCGAAGAACGGAGAGCAACATCTCCAACTGACCCTGGAACTGCAGCAGTCGAAGCAGCCGGCTATGGCCAGGCTGAGATACCACGGCAAAGGCAGAAACCAGTGCTGGCCATAAAGGCATCAACGCAGTTTTGCCTTCTCTGACGGTGCTACTTGTCTAGAGAGTGAGCAGTGCACCTCTAGAGGGCATGGGTGCGAAGCTGGGTGCCATCACAGCGACGAAGTCTGTCCTGAGCTTCAGCAGTTTGGGTGGTGAGGGGGCTCTGGGTCATCTGGGACAAGACTTTCTGGCAGGCTCCAAGCCAGCTCAGCCCCTGCTTTGGGGGGTGGTGTTGCAAACCACGCGTGCTTCCATTTCTGCTGTGACGCAGCAGCAGCCCGGAGGGCTGTGCCGGAGCGGGGACCCCCTCGCCGAGGCAGCACCGGGTGCGGGCAGGAGAAGCTCCGCGCGTACGGCCCGGCCAGCTGCGCTCAGGGCTACCCCACCCCAACTGCTCACTGAAAAGTAACAGCATCGGCTGGGGGGAACACACGCGGGCTTCGCTCAACCCGAACCCCCAATTTTTGGCCAACAAGCAGTGTACGACAACACTGGTGACCAGCCTTCCACGCCA
>NW_009258787.1:532199-533220 GCF_000687185.1 Egretta garzetta
CAGCCAGCCCCGCGGGCGCAGAGCTCTGGTGTTACCGCCGGCCCCGTGCGGCACCGCCGCCCTTCGGGAGCCCTCAGAGCTCTCTAGGGCGGCGCGTTGCTGCGGTCGGGGTGCGGGCCAAGGGGGGAGGCAAGGGAAGCTGATGGCCACGGGGCCGTGCTGGCGAGCTGGATGGAACCTGGGGGGATCCAGTGCAAAGCTGATGAAAGCGCTTCCATGAAAGCAGCAGCTTTCTGCGACGCGGGTGTCATGGAGGTGCTCAGATCCTCTGGCCGACGGCTGTCAGCAGGCTCAGGAAAATGTTTCCCCCCTCCCACTTCTGCCTGTTTCGTGTATTTTGATGTAAAAAAATATGCTGCATGGGTATATAGCTTATTACACGTGTAGGAAACACGGGGAAGGGGGTCTTGAAGTGCTACCGCAGTAACAGAGGCGGACAAGGCTCCTCGTCTGGAATTGCCCTCGATGCCCCGGCTAAATAGTGTCTGTCGCTGTTTAAACACGAGACCTTCTCCGAATGACTTCTGGGGTTCAGGAGACCATTTCTGCAGCAACAAGTTAATGCTCGCAGGCCCCCCGTGGCTGGAGGACGCCCTCGATACGACGGCAGCGGGAACTTGTTTAATGGATTCAAAGGAACGAAAAGCCTGGGAGCTGAGGTGGCAGCGTCTAAGCCCTGTGCGGAGACCTGGCGGCGAGATTAAATATAGGTCTCACAAACCAGAACAACGGTGCTTTTACTGAGAAGATAATCAAACCCTGGAGGAAATTACACGATATAAAGCTTAGATTTAAAATAAATGTGAAATGAGTTGGTGGATTTGGGACCAGTTCCTTATGGAAAAGTTTTCACGTCAGAAAAATCCCTGGATGCAACTGGCTGTTTAATCAGCAGCTTCGGCAGGAGCCAGGGGGATCGCGGGGGTGCTGGAGCCGTCCCCCACCTTGCCGTCCTGCGCCTTGCAAGCAGGGCTGGGAGCCGGGGGGGGGGTAGCCGAAAGGGGGGGGGCGGGCAAACCGC
>NW_009258787.1:533698-539806 GCF_000687185.1 Egretta garzetta
GCCACTGCTGGGGGCCAGGCTGGAGCCTGCGGGGACCAGCCCGCCGAGGGCATGGGGCTTTTAGGTGGTGAGGTCCCGAACGCAGCCTCCCTGCTGCGATGGCCGCAGGGGCACACCACGACACCACCCCTGCCCTCAGCCAGCGCTCCTCCAGCCAGTTCAAGGCTTGCAAATTAAAAAATAGAGAGCAAGTTCTCCTCCTGCTTTCTTTCCTTGCCTCACACCACACCGTAATCCCGTACTTCGCAGCTCGACTGTGTCCTCGTGTCTCCTTTTCTCAATGAGTTAATGCAAATGATTTTTGCTCCAAGGTGGAGCGTGGAAATCTCCCTCTGTGCTTGAGCTTGAGAGCAAAATGCAGGGCCCAGGGGGCACAGGAGCTCCTGCTTCCCTGAGGAGTGATGGGTTGAATCAGGCTCCTAAGCCCCTCCAAGCATCTGAGCCCCAAGTTTCAATTTTCAGCTCCATTTTCAGCTCCTTCTCCCCACAGAGTCTGTTCCACAGCAGTGGGAGGTTACAAATGGAGCAAGGCAGCTCATCTGCTGCATCCCGCTCGTGTGATCCGTGGGCACGCACGTGCGCGTGCCGGATCCTCCCTCCACATTCATGACTTTCCCCATCGCATCCGAGGAGTGACGGCCACACATCTTTCCCGGTCTGTAGCTCCCTCCTCAGCCCTTTGCCGTGCAAGTCCTGACTGCAGCTGCGGACCCGGGCAGCAGCACCACATGCACCTGCACTGAGATTAACCCTGCGAAGTCAGGGACAACACTTTGTATTCCCCCATCCAAAATTCATCATCTGGGAAGGCTGCGGGGCCAGCTCTGCCAAGACAGAGGCTTCGTGGGAGCCTCTGCTCACTGCAGGAGTGATGGGGCAGGGACATCAGCACCGCTTACCGGGCCCAGGGGACTCTGTCCTGGCTGCTCTGTCCTCTCGTGGTGGCCATAAGGGATCGCACATCCAGGCTCGTTGGGTCGGGTGCACGGGGGCTAAGAAGAAGGACGAAGGGAGGTGGTCTCATTTAGTCTGGCCACGAGGAAGCTCTAAGGGCTGAATTAATGGTGGCCAAAAACTACCTGGAGGGCAGGTACAAAGATAACAGAGCCAAGCTCTCCTCGGTGGGCATGTGGCACGGGGCAACGGCCCTAGGGGGCAGTTTGGGATGCTTAGATCAGGCAGGTGATGGCATATTCCCAGGAGAGCGCACAGCAAGGTGGCAGGGGTGCTCCATCATTGGGGGTTAATGAGGCTAAGCCCAATGAGGCCATGGTCACCCTGACCCAGCGCTGGACACCGTCAGGGTGCAGGCAGGCGCTGGCCAGGAGCATCCCAGGGCTCCCCTCCCACCACCCCTTCTATGTGCCTGGGGTGGGTGAGCTCTAACTAGTCTCAACCCCTAACTTCGTGGGGCAGGGGGGGGAGATGCCGCCCTGACACAACCGGCAGCGATTCCGCACGGCCCTCCTGCCCCCGGGGACGGCCGAGGAGGCAGCAGGAGCCAGAGCCCTCAGGGAGCCACGGCCCCGACCTGGGGACAGCGATCCTTCGCCAGCCCCCCGCACGCCGCCGTCCTCGGGGACGCCCCCTGCTTCTGCCCAGGGCTGGAGGGGGGAGGTGGTGCAGGCTCTCCCCGGTCTCAGTGAGACAGGTCCGACAGCCAGCGGCCGGATAAAACATGTTTTAACAAGGCAGAGTAAAAATATCAAGCATGAGTAAATCTTTCGCCCCTTCAGACGCAGGGCACCCTGTGTTCGTGCGCCATCGGATGGACCCAGGATGGGTTTTCCGACGGCGCTGCACGTACCCCACCCCTGGAGAAATGTTCCTCCTTTTGGTCCTTTGAGCTCTTCTATATCCTTCTTTTGATTCTATCTTATTAAGGCAGCTATTTTATTAAGCCATTTGCTGTTGGGCATTTCTTACCGAGATGCAGAAACATCCCCTCTCCCACCTCGCTCCGGTCTCCCTCGCTCGTGAAGCCCCTTCCCTCTCCAGCCCCCAGCACTGGTTTCGGCAGAACCAGGCGGTGGCTGCCGTGCTGGCCCGCAGGGCGTCCCCCAGCTCCCGGCACCGGCAGTTTGCAGATGCCCCTGTCTGGAAGCCCTTGGCCCCCCCGACACAACCCGGCTGCTCCGCACACCACTGCCCCTTGCCTGCTCCATCCAAACCTCCCGGGCCCGGAGCCCTGCGTCGGCCCATCCGTACCGCGCGGCATTTGCAGAGCCGCTGTCAAACAGTTAACTGGGTGTCATTATTGAGAGGACGTTGATGCCTCCTGCACGCTCACACACCGCTTTCTCTCGATCATGCCAGGGCTGGTCTGCAATTCCCTTTCTGATGAGTTCCCAAAATATTCCCATTAGCAATACCCTCAGTGGCAAACCGTAAACCCAGACCAGCCCCCTGTCCAGGCACACTGTGAGAGGCTGAACCCCCCGCATGGTCCCTGGGGAGGGAGAAGGACTTCTCGCTCTGCCGGGTGCATTTCTCCTTGGCTCCAGGCGGTTCCTGCTCTCCCCAGCAGCAGGATTTGGGGGGGCCATGGATTTGCTGGGGTTTTCTCCTCCTCCTGGCCTGATTCAGTCACCCGTCCTCCTTGTCCCACCCACTGCAGGGTTCGCACAGCCCCAGCTGGGGCTCGCTGGTCGAAGAGCGTACAAGCAGCAAACGTCCTCGGAGCCCACCTCCGAGCCCAGCAGACCCGCGGTGCTGGGGGTGCTGCCAGGAGGGACGGCTGCCGTCACCCCTCTAGGACCAGGGCACAAAAGTGTCCCTTTCTCTCATGCCAAGAGGCAGCCCAGCGAGCACCACCCTCCGAGGAACTGCCTCAGGAGAGGGAAGCCAAGCCAGAGCGGACCCTGCACCCTCTTCCGCACTGTGGGAAACCAGACTACCAAGAGACCCAGTACCTTTAGGGAGTTTTTCCCAGGGCATCTTGCAGGGAAAAGTAAAGAGACGTTGCCTCCCTGGTAAAGGTCTGGCTTATGGCCCAGGAGGTTTTAAATCAAACACCCCTTCAGCAAAATCCCAAGACACCGAGACAAGTTGTGGGACAACATCCTCGAGACGTTAGAATCCAGCTATGCCATGGACAGCAGGCGTCGCAGGTTTTCAAGCCCTGGCCAGGTCTCCGCCGGACAGGAAGGAATCCCAGCAGCTCCCAGGGCCATGACGCTGCTCCAGAAAACATCCCCAAAGCAGCTCTGAAAGAGATGAAGGCAAATGTTAAATAATTAACAAATAAAATGAGCTCCTTTAAACCATTTCCCTGCTACAGTACAACATTCCTTAATGCTGCCCGTGGGAAGGCTCTTGCAGACGAGGAACGGGGGATTTCTCTCTACCTTGTGCCTACTCCTCCTTGTCACCTATGTCGGGTGCACAGGGCTTCTGCAGTCAGGAGCTGGGCCTCTTCCTCACCTCGGGGCTGGGGGGTATCAAGCCCGTGAATGAGGAGCAGCTCTGCTGCCCTTAGACACCCTCCTTGTCACAGACCCTTTTCTTGGTGAAGCTTTGAGAAGCCGAGTCGGCTCTTCTCTTCCTCCAGGTCCAGAAACCGATGAACCTTTAAAGGGCGGTATGACATCTACCTCCCTTCAGTGCCCCCCATCTCTTGTGGGAGGACTGCAGAGCTGGCCCGTGCCTCCATCTATCAGCGTGGTCAATGCACGCTTCGGGTCTTCCTCCTCCTTGAAGGGCAGCTCTGGCTTCTGCCCAGGGAAGACACTGGAGCATGCTTCAAAGAACGGCTTTATCCCCCTGGCAAAGACAGAGACCAGGGGCCCGTGGATGCCACCTCCCAGGCGTGGGCCGGGCCACCCGGCTGCGCCGCTGAAGGACCAGGCAACGGGCCAGTGCTGCAGTACCTGAAGGATGGCTTCACACTCCCACCTGCTCCATCAAATCCCTCGCTCCATCAAATCATCCTTAGGGACCAGCTCTTCGTGTCCTCCAAAGGGGCTTTGTTTGCCACCACGGCCAGTGGCTGTGAACAGTCCATAATGAGATGCCCCCGTTGTTCTCATGTAGGTGATTGCAGCGCGAGTAGTTTAGAAGCTACAGGCTATAAATTCTTCTGGACCAAATCTCCCACATTCTCCAAGCCTCTGGCCAGGCATGGGGGCACCTGCGTGCATGGGCTTGTGCACACTCAACCAAGCGTTTGTGTCTCAGGAGACCCAAGCAAATCCCTCTCACAATGACCACCGAGCAGCGTCCGCATGAGCTCCACGAGCAGCGGTGGAGGAGCGGGTGCCCTGCTTGTGTCTGTGCTCAGGAGGGCTGCAGGGTGCCCAGAGTTCCACGTCCACTCGAGGGTCCAGCCTTCTGGAGAATGGTCAAGCTCCTGGGACACATCAGCTCTCCCAGAGAGAGCAAGACTGAGCACAGCGCTAGCGTGAAAACTCAGACCCAGCTGCAGGAGCTGTGCAAGCCTTCTTGGAAGGCAGCTTAATGCGAGAAACACAGAAGCCATGGGGCACCGGGGCTGAAGGGACCGGCACCAAGAGACATGCAACTGCTTCACGTCTTGCCCAGTGAGCTCTCTCTTTCTCCTCTGGGGTCACAACTAAGAAGAAGGAGCTGGCACCAGCCTGGCCTCGCTGCGGGGGCAGGAATGGGCTCCTTCCTGTGGACCACAGGCCAGGCACCTCTGGCATCCCCCGGCTTCCCCCGGCTCCACAGGGCACCCTGTGGGGAAAGGCACGGTATACGGGCAAGTGCCACCCGAGGAAGCCTCCGGCAAAGCAAGCAGGGAGAGGAACCGCAGCTCTGGCAAGTGCCCTGCAAGGGGGGCAATTCACTGTTGGGGCTCAGAGCCTGAGCCGCACCCCAGACTAGGACTGCCCGCCCGCTCTGACAAGGCGGAAAGTGGGTACTGCTCCCCTCTGGGGAGGGAACACCAGGAAAACGAGAGAGATGGTAACTCCTCCTGGGCTTTTGGGGTGACGAGCCTGGGTGACAGGAGGAGACCCTGCTCCCCAAGGCAAGGGAGATGGAGCTCCCTCCCGCCAGCTCATCTTTGGTTTCACAGTGTCCCACCCTGCATCCCCAAAGCTGTGAGGTTTCCTCCAAGGTAACGGGGAACTCATCCCTCTCTGTCCTCTGACACAAAGAGTTGGGCTCCCAGCTCAGCATCGTAACAGCCCCCAGCTGAGCACGCCACAGCATCGCCAGGTTCAGCTGATGCTCCAGACGCTTGCTGGTGCCCGCCTGGGAAGGACCACAGCCTCTGAAGCTCATCAGAGAGCTCCTGGACATCGGAAAGGAAAGGGATTTGTTCCTGAGGCCCAGGTCTGACGCCAGAGCAAGCCCCAGTGGATATCCCAAAGCCACTAGGCACCTCCGGAAAGAAAAAGATGTACTAAAAGTCAGAGTTTTAAAAGGAAAAAGAAAGCCTCTGGGGCTGGTGTCCTGCCTCGCAGCATCCTTTGCACGGCCGCTGCAGGGAGGGTTGTGATGCTCCAGACCCCAAGGCTCCTGTACAGTTGTGAAACATCTCCTCTGGCTGAACTCGGGAGAAGGACTTCTCTTCTGGGAAAAAAAAAAGTGGAAGCATCCTTTTCTTGGGAGCTGCAAAACTGCGATTTGTTCTGAATCTCATTTCAAAACTGCAATTTGTTCTGTGTCTTCTTGCCCATCCTCGCAGGTGGTTGGGGTTTCTTTGGCCCAAAATGGAAATGGTCAGTGAAGACAACTCCAGCGGTCCCCCTTGGCCCCTGCTCCCTGTGAACAGGGCTGGGTGCACTAAGGGACGTGAGGAGGTCAGGACAGACAGAGTCACTGCCCAGCTCTGCCTCCTGCAGTACCTGAATAAATCCCACTTGCCCTAAGGGGGTATTTTGGCTGGTACTTTGAGAAGAAAGGCTTTGGGTGAAGGATAAGCAGGCTGCTGAGAAGGTATAGAATCACAGAACCATAGAATCATTCAGGTTGGCAAAGCCCTTTAAGCTCCCCCAGCCCAACCGCCCCCCTACCCCTGCCATCCCACCCCAAACCCTGGCCCTCAGCACCGCCTCTGCCCAGCTTTTAAATCCCCCCAGGGGTGGGGACTCGACCCCTTCCCTGGGCAGCCCCTTCCAGCCCCTGACAGCCCCAAGGGGAAGG
>NW_009258787.1:540328-547170 GCF_000687185.1 Egretta garzetta
GCAAACTGGCTGAGGGTGTCCTCGGTCCCCTTGCCCAGGTCATGGATAAAGATGTTAAACAGAGCTGGGCCCAGCACTGAGTCCCGGGGGACACCGCTTGTGACCGGCCACCCACTGGATTTAACCCCATTGACCACAACTCTCTGGGCTCGGCCATCCCGACGGTTTTTTACCCAGCAAAGAGTGCGCCTGTCCAAGCCATGAGCCACCAGCTTCCCTAGGAGAATGCGGTGGGAATGTATGTCTCGAGCTGCATGATCTGGACAATGCCACCAACACTGAGGCTCCAGATGACGGTCTTTACTGACAGCTTTCTTCTACATTTGCTGTGTCTATGAGGCGCCTTTGAAAAGCGAGGAGGGATGGAAGTGGGAAGGCAGCCCTGCCTCAGCTTTGGATGCCCAAGGGCTCTAACCTCCACTTCTCCACCAGCTCAAGTGTGGCATCACACTGGAACCATGCCCACCAGGACCTGGGAGAGGCACTTTCTCAGCAGGGTGATGGGAAGTGGTGCGCGGAGACCCCCAGCTTCATGAGGAAGGCTGGCTCCTGAACTGGAAACATCCCGCTGCTCAGGACAAGGTGGTAGGGCCTGGGAAGTGCCAGTAAGGAAACCACAAACTGACTGCAGTGATGGTGCCTGGAGTGTTCATCGGAGCCATGGAGGGCAAACAGGGCAAACCTGACCATATTCCAATGTTCGTGGTGGATTAGGTAGCCCCATGGGGACCTTGGCCACTGTAGGCCATGGGGTATAAAGGTGGCTTCCTCACACCACGACGGATCACGGCAGCTCTGAGCAGGAGCTGTAGCAGAGCTACATCAGTCCTACAGCACCCGTTGCCTCAAAGCATCCACCAAGGCTCAGCAATTTATCTCAAAGCATCCAACAGGCTCAGTGATAAAGAGGCTGAAGAAATGCTTTTACCAGCACCAGACCATGGTCCAGCCTGGGAGAGGTCTCCACGGGGCAGCCGCCTGCCAAATTCCACTTGCACAGGCAGGAGGCTGAAAGACAAGCTCACCTGCAAGCCATTTGCCCACAGTAAAGTGTCACCTTGGCATCCCTAGCTGCCCTGGGCCAGCAACAGAGCAAGGGCTTGGGGACATGCCCTGACGACAGGGAACCTCCTCCACACACACGTCAAGTTAATGCCCTCCGCTCCCACCGAGACCACACTACAGGCAGAAAACTGGAGGAAAGAAACTCCAAAACATGGGCCACTTTGGGCTGGTGCCTGGGTACCATCCCTCCGGATACCATCCTATGAACACACCAAGGACATTTCAAAGGATTGTAAAAGGTCTAGTCCATGATTCTGGAATCGCCAACATCCTCACACACTTTTTAAGGAAAGGGGGTTTGAAGTAGTGGAAACAAATCACCAGCCTGCAAGAAGCTGCGTCGGGGAGGGGCTGGAGTCCTAGCCTCGAGAACCAGATGTTACAGAAGGCCAGAAAGCTCCCCTGGTCTGGAGCAGGCCCAGTGGTTTGTCTGGACGGAGGCACGTTCATACCTGGAGGTCTCCAGAGCAAAGGCTCCTCTCCATGGCGTGGAGAGCACCGCCTGCCCCTGCCCCGCTCTTCTGTGGGAACTCGCAATGGCTGGGTTGCCCCAAACACGTTAGTGACCCCACTTGGTCGGATCCAGCAGCTTTTGGAAGGCAGTAAATAATGGCAAGATAAATCAGGTATCCCGGCACAGGAGTGGGGTGCATCTCTCCCACGCAGGGCTGGGAAAGCCAGCAGTGCTGCAGGCGATGCCTGCCAGCGCCTTCTAAAGCGCGCCTTCCAAAAACGTGCCTTGAGGGGATGGATTCACAGCCCACAAACCCCAGGATGTCCATAAGCCCAGAAAGAAGAGCAAGACTGGAGATGCTGTCAGTTGGCTTGTGGCACGGCTGTGCAAGTCAAGGACCTGTAGGAACAGCACCCCAAGTCCACCCGGGCAGTCAGCCACATCTCCGAAGCCACCAGCAAGGCAGTGTGAGAACAACATGAAAACCACAGGGTGCCCCCATCCCCATCCTAACAAAAGGACGAGGCAGCTGGTGCACCAGGAGCCAGGGCCAGCTGTCCCACCGAGCCAGCGGTGCCTGCCCTCCTGGGCACCCCTGGGGATGGGAGCACCTTCCCAGCCAACGCCGCGGGCATGGGAGGAGGGAGGAGCAGGAGGTCCAGCCAGGCATCATGGTGCTTCCACTAGAGGCAAGAAAGCCTCTACTGGGTACCGGAAGGCAGGCTGATGTAAAAAGGGGTGAACGTAGGCCTGGTCCATCTGGAGATAGGTCTGCTGGGGTTGGACCAGGGCACGGTCACGTGTAGGGGCTGCATAACCTATGCTAACTACCGTACGTGATACTGGGCTTTAATCGTTACTCCTCCTGCGGAGGCAAGGAGCAGAGTGCCCTGGTTTTATAAATCATAGTCGCTGAAAAACAGCAGGATTAGAATTCAGTGGCCATTTGTTGCTGGTTTTCGACAGAACAGCAGCCAGCCCTTACTGGGTGATGTGGGGAGCTGAAGAACCAAGCTTCTCTCTAACTTCATTGGGAACCCAGACCTGGCAAGGACCCTCCCGCTCTGCAGGTGATGACGCTGCAGAGTCCTCCACCGTCAGAAAGAGAAAGAACCGATGAGGGGGAAGCCAACTGGCTGAGAAAGGGGTAGCGGGGAGACTTGCAGGCCAGTCAAGGGAGGAGAAAGCACGCGGCGTAATTGGAACAAGCCATCACGAAAACAATCCCAAACTTAATTCCCTTGGCCAGGACTTCACATGGTGCTCAGCAGAATTAGCACTTTATCTTTGCAGACACAAGAGGCATGGACTCGTTCCGCCGTTGTGCAGCCACCGATCCCCTTTCTGCTCCCTTTTTTTTTTTGGAGAGCCAGCAGAAGAGGCGTCTTTGCAGCTCGCCACGGGACCTGCAGCTGTGGGCGAGGAACGATGGAGACGTCCCGGGGACGTCACTCTCTAGCAGGTGGTCGGGAAGACACAGCCCCGCGCCCAGGGATGGTGTGGATCCAGCTGTGCCCCACTCCCGAACACCTGGAGGCCAGGTTCCCTGGTGGGGCGGCATCGCGGGCAGAGTGGCCCCCCCCTGGCGCCTCCCCAGGGGGAAACCCTGCCTCGGTGCTCACCCAAAACAGATCAAAGGAGCCCGAGTGACTCCTTTGGAGAGAAGCGGTTACAACTGGAGGGCTGCAGTTAACCGTGGCCAAGCTTTTCCATTGTTATTTTACAGTTGCTCGATGTTCTGAAAGATATTTCGAAAAATGACTTTAACCATCCTGTGCCAAACTTGGGCGAGGGGGAAAAAAAATGGAATTTGGCAGACACGTTCTTCATTCAGCATGCAGCTTGGATGACGTCCAGTGACTAACACAGGAGTTTTAACTGATCTGGGAGACTAAAAACCATTCACAAATAATTTGATTTAGGGTCACTGTGATTTCTTTTTATAAATAATTTTCATTGAGAAGCATTTTTTTAATTAGGATGGACAGACCTAATAGCAGCTCTATTGTGTGCACAGTTCATCGTTCCCGTCCTCATAAATGACTTACACATGTGGTGTGCTAGCTTCTTGTTCACTGCACCCGATGGGGCTTGTTCACGGGGCAGGCGACACCTCACGACAGCGCACGAGCCCCGCTCCAAAGGCACGCTCTCAAGAAGACCCAGACGGAAAGCAAAGGATGCTTTGGCCACGCTCCCTCCCCGCCCCCCCCCCCCCCCCCCCCAGTCCAGGGGCCGGTCTAAGACTTTGCACAACTTCCGACATCCCCACGCAGCCCTAACGGCCTTCTAATTACTCCGGCTCCAAGGGAGGGCCACGGCGACTTTGCTTTGATGGCTTTATTGCTCCGAGTGCCGTCACGGCTCACGCTCCCTTTTCCATGGTGAGAGGCTGAACAAGGACCGGACCAAGGCAAAGATCTGACACATCTGGGCAAAAAGCTGTGTCCAACCGCAAGTCTAAACCCAGTCACCCCCCAACCCAGGGGATCGCCCAACTGAGCCTGAAGAGCTCCAGGAAGCCTGCAGGAGAATTCGGGCGGTGGACGGGAGAAGAATGGCTCGGCGACCCGAATGCCTCTTCCTTGGCAACACCCTCCGCGCGCGACAGCCTTTCCTTTGACTTGCACAACAACAATTGCATCCCAGCCACTTTTGTTATGAATCTTATCTGCTGGCTGAATGGCTCTTAGATTCCCTCCTGCGATTATAAACGTTCGGACAAGCTTTTGGAGTCAGCAGAGTTGTTGTTTTTGTAGCTGAATAACAGCGTGGGCTCCAAACTTTGCGGTGCTCGCTGTAATCAGATGTGTTCTAAAGCCTTCCGCACTGGATTTCGAAACAAAGGTCCCGTTGCTCTTAAGCCTGAAATCCCAGCCACGACTCCGGAAATCTTCTCCCCTGTCTTTCAGAAGAAGTGAAACTGGTGCAACAAAGGACGACTACAGAAGTCCAAGAAAGGATTTATCTTATGAGATACCAAAACTTGGTCTTATTTAGACTACCAGAAGGGGAGGGGGGGGCTGAAGGGGATACCGAGAGACACATGGAAGGGAAGAAAACATGAGAAAACCTTAGGAGAGCTTAGGAAAGCTCCAAGCCGAGAGCTGTGGAGCTATAAAGAAACCATTGATATATTCAGGCTGGGGATGAAAAGATTTCTGATTTTCAGAGCAAAGAGGTCTGGGACGAACCCACAGAAGACGCCAGCACGAAGCCTGATAAACATACGGCACATATCGATGCGGCTACCTGCGTCCAGTTCTGGGCTCCCCAGCTCAAGGAGGACGAGGAGCTACTGGAGAGAGTCCAGAGGAGGGCAACAAGGATGATGGGGGGACTGGAGCATCTCCCCTAGGAGGAAAGGCTGAGGGAGCTGGGCTTGTTCAGCCTGGGGAAGAGAAGGCTGAGAGGGGATCTCATCAACACCTACAAATATCTCAAGGGTGGGGGTCACGAGGACGCAGCCAGACTCTTCCCAGTGGTGCCCAGCACCAGGACAAGGGGCCATGGGCACAAACTGAAGCAGAAGAGGTTCCAGTTGAACGGGAGGAAGAACTTGTTGACTGTGAGGGTGCCCGAGCCCTGGCCCAGGCTGCCCAGGGGGGCTGTGGAGTCTCCTTCTCTGGAGATCTTCAACCCCCGCCTGGCCGCTGTCCTGTGCCCCCTGCTCTGGGTGAGCCTGCTTGGGCAGGGGGGTGGCACTGGGTGAGCTCCCGAGGGCCCTGCCAGCCCCGGCCAGGCTGGGATTCTGTGACTACAAGAGCAAGGGAGGGCAGCGTGTGACCCAGGAGGCCCCTACAAGATCCCTGTCCAGCCTTTGGCCACCAGTGCCTGGATGAGGTATGAAGAGATTCCCCTGGCTTCTGCATTTGTCCATCACCTTTGTCCGTCCTGTTTCGCGCCTGGCTTTGTTCAAGCAGTCATGCCAGGCTTGCCTTGGCCACGGTACTTTGTTTTAGCACTGGGCAGACGGCTGCAGGTCCCTGCGGCGCAGCCATGGGCCAGCCACCCGGGAGGGGCTGCTGTGGTCGAGCTCCTTTTGCAAAAGATTACCAACTGGGAAGAAAAACCGCATTTTTGGCTTTGTTCTGTTCACTTAAATAAGCAAATGCCTGTATTCAGGCTGAATTCTGATTCAAACCCGGAGTATTAGGGACTTGCTGGGACTGGCAACACGGAATGACGCTGGGCAAGCAGGGTCCCACCACCACCTCCCCACCGAAGGAGAAACGTTGGCAGGTCTGCTCCCAGGATCACCAGCACCCACCTGGGGAGCGCCCACTCTGGAAGCGGCAACGCTGGCCTGCGCTGGGGAGGAAGAATAACCCCTGCTGCCGGCTGCTCTTCATCGGCATCGGCACCGCCAGCAATGCCCCCCGCCATGGGCAGAGGCGGACCGGCCACGCGCTTGCGGGGCGCCAGGCTTTCGCCAAATGCGTTTCCTCAGCGGTTAGGGATTTACCAGCGCCCGCGCACGCATAAAGCAGCGGGTTAGAGTTAGGATAGCTGCTGGCGTTAGCAGGAGGCGGCGGCGGTGTCGGGCCTCAGTCAGAATAGTTTGATGTCATTTGTCTTCAGGATAAAAAAAAAAGCGAATGGAGAGCGAGGGACTGGCAGAGCATCAGCCCTCAGCCTGCCACAGGGGTGCAGCGCAGCGATGCCGGCCCGGCCGCCCGGTTCCCACGCCGAGGCGCTCACCGGGAGAGGTCTCGGCTCGGTGGGGCGGGCTGAAAAATTAAACGTAGCATCTAGTGACAAGGGTTAAAACGCAGCGACGGGGCAGACGGGGGGTTCCTGCCGTGACAGCTAAGCCTCCCCTAAGACACGCGGATGCCTTAGCAATTGAATCCCTTTCTCCTGGAGTGGTGTCCAGCGACAGGACTAGGGGCAATGGATGCAAACTGAAACACGAGAGGTTTCAGTTGAATATGAGGAAGAACTTCTTCACTCTGAGGGTGGCAGAGCACTGGAACAGGCTGCCCAGGGAGGTTGTGGAGTCTCCTTCTCTGGAGATATTCAAAGCCCGCCTGGATGAAGTCCTGTGTAGCATGCTCTAGGTGAGCCTGCTTTAGCAGGGGGGTTGGACTAGATGATCTCCTGAGGTCCCTTCCAGCCCTTGCCATTCTGTGCTTCTGTGAACGCATAGGTTATCTCCTCCAGCGCAGGAGGACGTCCCGCGGGCCACCAGGAAGCCCGCTGCTTTGCGCGCCACGCTTGCGGGGTTTTTTTGGGCTGCTCGAGGGAGCATCGATCCCCTCCACGCAGCGCTCCTGGAAGCGTGCCCGTCGGGATTTGGGGTTTAGTGATGGTTGGAAGCCAT
>NW_009258787.1:548364-548794 GCF_000687185.1 Egretta garzetta
ACGAGCCCCGGCGGGCGCTCAAGAGCGAGTTCCTGGTGCGGGAGAACCGCAAGTACTACATGGATCTGAAGGAGAACCAGCGCGGGCGCTTCCTCCGCGTCCGCCAGACCGTCAACCGCGGCCCGGGGCTGGGCTCCACGCAGGGCCAGACCATCGCCCTGCCGGCCCAGGGCCTGATCGAGTTCCGCGACGCCCTGGCCAAGCTCATCGACGACTACGGGGTGGAGGAGGAGCCGGCCGAGCTGCCCGAGGGCACCTCCTTGACTGTGGACAACAAGCGCTTCTTCTTCGACGTGGGCTCCAACAAGTACGGCGTCTTCATGCGGGTGAGCGAGGTGAAGCCCACCTACCGCAACTCCATCACCGTCCCCTACAAGGTCTGGGCCAAGTTCGGCCACACCTTCTGCAAGTACTCGGACGAGATGAAGAA
>NW_009258787.1:551312-551960 GCF_000687185.1 Egretta garzetta
GGAAAAAAAAAAAAGAATAAGCTTGTTCTAAAGAATTTTATTTCCTGCTGTCTTTTTATTCCCGTTTGAAATGGTAATTCCCTTTTCCTTTTTCCGAGATGTACTGTAAGTGTCAAACCAAGCGGTTGCCATTGTACCCCGCGCTATTTCCCTTCGAAGACGTTTGCTGGTGGCGTTGGCGGGAGGTTCCGTACGAGATGCCGGGAGCGAGGTGTTGCTCTTTCTTTTAAACAATCACTGGAAATGTTTAAAATTGCTTTTAATGTGCACTTTCCTATTTCCCAGTAGTAAAAATAAGCTTTCGGAGCGCTTGATGTGACATGTGAGACGGTTCTCGCCGGCATGCGAGCGTTTGTCCGGTCGCCTGCTTTGGGACCGGGGGCTCTGGAGGGGCCCTTCCGTCGCTTCCCTGCTGCGGCTGCGATGGGCGCGGGGCCGCGCTCCCCATGCTGCTAGGCCCGGTTGGGACATCAGTGCTCGGGGTTTGCTGCTTGACGAGTTGTCTCGGTCCTGCTGTTCGCTGCCCTCCCAAAAAGTTGTCGCGCTGCCTGACGGACGCGGGCCGGTGCGCGTAGCTCCACGGCGCCGCGTTGTGCTCCCAGCAAGAAGTGGCGGGAGGCGAGGAGAGCGCGGCCGAGGCTCCCTCCG
>NW_009258787.1:552122-552870 GCF_000687185.1 Egretta garzetta
CGAGGATTCGCGGTCGGTTTTTGTCCCGCGTTGGGTCTCCTCCGCGTGTTTCGTTGGTTTTTGGGTTTAGGGTTGGTTTTTTTTATCCTTTTAACGCACGAAATGTATGTGCTGGGACTCAATGAATGATGGTAACGAAAGACTGAAATGACTGTAAAGGTTCACGGGATTTCGCTTCTGGTTTTGTTTTGATTTGTTTTTTGCTTTTTTTTTTTTTTTTTTTTAATTGGTTTTTTTTCTCCCTGGAAGCGCTCGGTGCTTTGCCAGGGCTCCGATAGCTCAGTATTTAAAACAAAGTCCAGAAAGCCCTGTTTCACGTTAGCAGACGAAGGGTATATTTGACCATCTGTGTTGTTTTAAAGAGACAGTATGCTCAAATGTGCCAAGACACCCCACTCCTGCGAAGTATGCCTTACGTTTTCCGTGATGATACGCTTTGAAATGTCGTGTAGAGTAGGTCCAAGAGCATGGTAAAAGCTACTTTATAATGACTACGTGCAAGAAAACTTGAAATTCATTGCAATACTGACATTATTTTAGTTTTTAAGCTAAAGGGACACTGTCAAGTAATTTCCGGCTGAAATCCAAGCGCCCTTTAGGTGGCTTTATGCTAACGGAGAGATGGCCTCCGAGCGCCGAGTCCTTATCATTAATTTTTATTGGTTAAAAAAAAACCCAAACAAAAAACCAACAGTGAAATCGCTCCGTCTCCGAGAAGTTAAATGAAAGAGAAGGAGAAGGAGCAGCT
>NW_009258787.1:553531-553963 GCF_000687185.1 Egretta garzetta
GATTTTTATAACTGTTTTTTCCATCAAACTTTAATATTTTTGTCAAATTTTTAGGTATTTAATTTGTAAAATTTTACTTTGTACTGGCGTACAGAAAATAGGGGTTGCTTTAAACTCTTTTGAAGCCAAGTGATCAAGTACGTTTGTAATAAAAAGTCAATGGATCCATATCAGTCGTACTCCCTGTTTTCATTTCTTGTACGTTCCAATGCAGTGGTGCTCTGTGTCTCCCGTGGCAAAAAACCCGGGGAGGTGGGCGGCAGGAGAGGCCAAAATGTCAGCGGTGGCGCTGCAGGCCGAGGCGGCTTCGCCGGGCGCAAGCGGCCCCTGCTCAGTGGAGGTTGGGTAGGAACGCGCTTCTCCTAAACCCACGGCGCACGCTTGCCAGAAGGGTTCGTGAAATCCTGGCGGTTTGGGCTCGTCCTCGCTTCG
>NW_009258787.1:554161-555389 GCF_000687185.1 Egretta garzetta
AGGCCCCCGGGCTGACGGAGCCGCCTGGGGCGGGGGCTGCGGGGGCCGGGGGTTCAGAATCCCGGCGTTGATGTACAAGAGTGCTAAAACAGGCTGACGTTCCGGGGGGCTCTCGCGGAACCCGGTGACGCAGAACCAGCCCATTCCCCGGGCGCCGCGAGCCCCGCGGGTGGGAAGCCAGTCCCTCTCGGGTGAGCCGGGGAGAAGGCAGCGAAAACCAATCCTCCACGGCCGTGGGATTTGCCCGGCGGGGACCTGCTGCCCCTTGCCAGCCTGGGTTGCTCCGGGGGAGGTAGGGCGCTGCCCGAAGCGCTGCAGAGCTCCTCTGGTAAAGCGACACTGTCAAGGATCTTTGATTTTTAATTGCAAATGTAAAAATCCCGGTCTGCACTTTTTTTTTTTTCCTTTTTTTTTTTTCTTTCTTTCTTTTTCTTTTTTTTTTTTTTTGGCTTTGCTTTTTGTCAGGCTGACCCAAACCGTCCCCTTCCCTCCCCACGGTCCTCTGCTGGCTGCCCGGGCCTTGCTGCCTCCGCTCGGGCAGCCGACGGGGCTCCGTCCGTGCTGGCGTTCGGGCTGTCGGGAGGAGGAGTCCAGCCTGCTTTTAAGTTCTCGTGCTGGGCCTCGCATTTTTTGCACATGCACTGCTCTCCCTGAAAGTTTTGCTCCTCTTGGCTTTCCCCTATAACGTGTGGAGATAGGTGAGAGGCTCTGAATTTTTGGGAGCAGAGCAGAGAAGCGGGCTGCATGCAAAGTGGTGTCAAAACGTTGTGACAAAACCAACAAGCAAACAAGCGAGTTCCATTTTTATTCCCGATTCCTTCTGCTGTTGCCATCTCCCGTGACACTTGCAACAATGAAAGAGAATTTCAGCCCCGAGCTCTTTTTCAAGCCTGTGGTTCCTTTTACTCTGCTCGCTCGCACATGACACAGCTCGCTGGCACCGCGGCGCCTTGTGCGTGGGTTGCAAACGTGGCAAGGAGATACGTACAGATCGCTTAAAGCTAGCGAAGGTTAAGCTAAATGGACTTCCAAAATCCCAACCTTTTTTAAAAGCTGGTTTTATCCAGAGCCTGATCATTGGATCTGAAGTTCGCGGGGTTTTGTTTTTTCCTCTGAAGCGGGGTCTCTCGTGTTGACGCTTCGGAGGGCGCCGGCCTGGCGGCACGGGGAGGATGCTCCTCTCGTGAGGCAGCTGAAGCTGCTCTTCCAGTGTGTGGCTGCCCGCTCC
>NW_009258787.1:556172-569010 GCF_000687185.1 Egretta garzetta
GGGATGCTCCTCTGGTGGGGCAGCTGAAGCTGCTCTTCCAGTGTGGGGCTGCCCGCTCCGCTCCCGTCAGCGACGCTGCCGCCCCGCGCCCGCACCCCTCGGGCCAGATGGTCCTGGGTCCGCTCTGGCCGTTGCTCTGAGCCTGCCCGTCCCTCTTTCTTACTTTGTACCTTTTCAGAGCGTTTTGGTTCCCGACGGGGCTGCGTTTCAGCAGCGCTACAGCCTGGGGGAATGTCAGCCTACGAAGGGGTCTGCAGCGCGTCCCGCTTCTTCCAAAACGCATGTGGGCTATGAGGCTTTCCTGGGATGCGTTGCTTGTCGTTAGCACAGGTCGGAACAGCTGTAGGTAGCAGGGAGAAGTTAATGCCAAATCATCCACTTTTAGGGGTTCACAGAGTTACCCCTCCAATGGCATACTGGATATTTTATTGCAATTTGGGTGGCGTAAAAGTTGCTGCTGGAGAAGTACATTGGAAGGGAAAGGATGAGCGGGTTTGCTTTTGGACGTGCCCCACTGCAGGCGGGTATGATGCTGTCGTCACTAACGAAGACATTTCCTGAGCTGGCGACTCAGGCAGGTACCAAGCTGAGTGAAGAGGGTTTGCCCTCGGGGAGAAGCTCCAGCAGTCACAGAGAGGAGGTGGTGTCCGTCTAGGGGAGGGTGAAGGCTTTCAGAGCAAGGCGGGAGGGCTGGGCTGGTCATAGTGGGTGGCCAAGGTGAACAGGTGAGGTGGATGGCCGAGGTGGACGACCGAGGTGAATGGCTGAGGTGGATGGCCAAGTTGGGTGGCCAACGTGGATGGCCATGGTGGATGGCAAAGTTGGATGGCTGAAGTGGATGGCCATGGTGGATGGCAAAGTTGGATGGCTGAGGTGGATGGCCGAGGTGGATGGCCGAGTTGGGTGGCTCAGTTGGATGGCCATGGTAGATGGCTGAGGTGGATGGTCAAGGTGGATGGCCAAGGTAGATGGCTGAGGAGGATGGCCAAGTTGGATGGCCGAGGTGGATGGCCGAGGTGGATGGCCAAGGGAGATGGCCCAGGGGGCAGGTCAACGGGAGGTGGGTGGCCGAGGTGGATGGCCGAGTTGGGTGGCTGAGTTGGATGGCCATGGTGAATGGCTGAGGTGGATGGCCAAGGTGGATGGCCGAGGTAGATGGCCATGGTGGATGGTCAAGGAGGATGGCCAAGGTGGATGGCCGAGGTAGATGGCCAAGGAGGATGGCTGAGGTGGATGGTCAAGGTGAATGGCTGTGGTGGATGGCCGCGGTGGATGGCCAAGGTGGATGGCCAAGGTGGATGGCCGCGGTGTGCTCGGCCACCGTTCAAGGGCTTCAGCATCTGAGCTGGAGTTGGGAGTGGAGGGTAGGTGGTGCCACTTGCAAAGAAGCACTTAAGAGCCGGTGACAGCAGCTCTGGCAGGCCTTGGCAGCCGAGGGGTGTTGGGCAGCTGATCCTAGGGGCACGGGGCAGCAGGAGTGTGGGGCTGAGCCCCCTGGCTCCCTGGCTGGGGAGCTCTGCTGGTCCCATCTCTGCAGTTTGGTGTCTGTACGTGGCTTAAGCCAGACAAGCAGTCGTGGTTTTGGGGAGAGTCGGAGCATGTCACGCCTGCCTCTGTGAAAGTAGTAAACAGTTGCATAGCCTGTTAGAGGCAAAATATCACCAAAGAGGGAGAGTCGAATCCATACAGTGAGGAATGAGGCATGCTTTCATGGAAAAATGTCAGCTGGAGATTAAGTGAGAAAAGATACAGATAGAGGACTTCTTGCCCTGCTGTCTGTCCTTTGAGCATTGACTGATTAAAACAAGACGGAGCGAATGGTTGGATTTCCCTAAGCAATGCTTCACCATCCCTCGGCAGATGGGTCCTGCTGGCGCTCCTGTGCCGGGAGAGGGGATCTGGTCCTGAAGCTTTGCTCTGGAAGGCACCGCGTCCGGATGAGATGGAGCTCTGCTCGGGCTGCCTGTAGCTTTTGCCTGTGTGTGGGTATTGTCTCATTTTGGGTGACCGGGACCGCACTCTGGACGTCCCTGGGGCCGTGGTGGTGTCTGTGGTAGCTTTGCAGCTCGGGTTGGGCATGCGCTTCTGCAGCGAAGTGCTCCGCTGTCCCTGCGTAACGTACCTTGGTTTTATCGTGGAGCAGCCTCAGAGCACATGGCCTGATTCGTTTGGGGTTTAACTGAGCCGAAAGACAAGCTCTGCCAAATGGTGGCTATGAGGTCTGTCACACCAAGCTAGAGGTGGTGGGAGAGCAAGATCCCCGAACCACGGGTAACGTGACTGTCGGGTCCTGAGCAGTGACCGCTTTGCTGTGGAACTCGGCTCTGGCTGTGCGGGTTGCTCATGTGGATGTAGCCCTGGGTAGACAGGAGGCCACCGGTGTAGATGGCTGGCCGTTGGGGCCATTTTTGCACCTTGCTGTCTTGAGGCTTAGGTTTACGACACGCTCTGCTCCTGTCTGGATCAGCCATCAGCTGGGAGAGCGCTTGCTCTGGATAGGCATCTTCTGGATCTCCCCAGTGGGTAACTCGGTCTTAACTCAGATAATTCCTTGGCTTTGCTGGCCATCAGTTGGTTTGCTTGTCCATCCTGATGTTAGCTTTGCAGAAATGCACACCTCAGCCTTTTCTTAGGCTTAGGTCACGTAGGAGACTGAAGTGAGACTGGCTGCAATGCTGGCGGTCGGAGTTCGTGCTGAGCCCGCCTGGCTGCGGCGCAGAAGGGTTCTGTTCCTTGGAACACGATCTTGAAATGTGCAGGAAGCGAAGAAAAACTCCATTCTTTCAGTCGCAGATCAGAGAGGTGAGAGGTGTGGAGTTACATCTGCAGCCTGGAAGGATGCGCCCCGCTTGGCGAGGGAGACCTCGGCGGGAGGCGGCTGTTGTGGGAGCTGCTCTGCCTGCCGCCGGGAGGCCAAGCGCGTGCCCTGGGGAGATTTAGGCAGCTCTTCGGGGAGAAACCTCTACATGTTGAAACGTCATCCTGGCCAGCATGGTCATTTCTATGGAGAGCTGCTCGTAAGGGTGGCTTGCAAATGGCATGGGAGTCCCCCTGACCATGTTGACCCCAATGGGTTTGGATTTCGTACAGGACACGGCACGGAGACCGTGGGGCAGCCCCCGGGGGGGACCGCCTGCTGCAAGAGGTTGCGCCTCGGTGAGGCGCGCCAGCGGTGTCGGCTGTGAGGTGGCCCTGCCGTGCTTGCGGGAAGGTCAGGGAGTTGAGCCTGGGCTCTCAGAGACATCCCAGAGGCGTCGCATCATCCCGCTGGATGCACAATTGCTATAGGGTTGGGCTAGCGCGGGCACAGGGGGCTTTGGGGGTGGCGTGCGAGGGCACCGCGAGCTGCGGGTCCCTGTTTGTGCCTGGGTGATCTACAGTGCTGGGGGCTGAGGGTGGAGCAAACCAGTGGTGGTGGTTTTTCTGTTGCTGGTGAACGTCCTGATGTGCGACTCGAGCCCAAAGCACCGGGTGCCCACTGTATCTGCAGTGTCCTCCAGCTGGTGTGTTGGCCTTGGTCAGAGGCTGGGCTGGGTTTCTTCTAACCAGGGAGGCGCTGGCGCGGGCCGGAGCGCGGGGCAGCGTTTGTGCGTCTTGGGCAGGACCTGCCTGCGCAGGACATCTCCGAGCAGCGCTGCCATGCGAAGCCGCCTTGGCCTGAGCGTCTTCCCTCTCCCAGGCTGGGCTTGCTGTCGTGTCTCGCCAGGCAATATGTTTTATTCCTCCGTGCTCTGTCCTGGTGGCCCATGGCCCCTGAGTGCGATGCACACTGCTGGCTTTATTGCCTGCAGGCTCCTGAGGTTTGGGACTTGCTTTTCCCGGGCTTGCCTTTTGCTTGGGCATTTCGTGCGGGCAGAGGAGCTCAAACCGGCGGCTCCCCGGGAGTGTGCATCAGCACGCCAGCATCGGCTGGTCCAGACTCAGCTGGGGGTCGGGAGCTGGGCACTGGGCTTTCAAGGGCCGGCTCTTCTCCTCTGTGCAGGTCCAGCAGAAGCAGGTCCAGCGGTCTTGCTTCCAGGTGCCCTGCAGAGGCTAGCTGGTCTGTCAGTGCTTCAGGGAGTGCCGGGGCTAGGAAGCGTGGAGAAAGGATTTTGTGAGACCTGGTGTTTAAACCTTCCCCTCAAACGATGCTGAGGAGGGCTGGCGATGTGGCGTTGGCTTACCAGGAGCTGTGTGGGCAGGTCAGCTTAGGAAGAAAGTTGTGTAAGCAGCACCAGAGATGAAGAAAAGAAGCCGGTGTCTTGCCAGGTACAGAGTTACAAATGGGATCGAAATTTCTTTTTACTAAAAGGATTATTTTATTGAGATACTAAGTGGTGGTCGGCGCACCACTGCCGGGGGCTGCTGAAGGGCAGGCAGGCAGGGCTCCCAGCAAAACAGGGACTGGGGGTTTTGAATTATTTTCTAGCATTAATAATTCTGAACTAAGCACTGCGAATTCGTGTAATCATCATCGCTGCTCTCATGCGTGCAAAGCCTTCGGCTTGAGGATCGGTCTTTGGAAAGTGCTGTGTTCAGAGGCTCATTCGATCTTTCAAAAAAAAAAAAGCCCGAAGTTGGCTTCTGAGCTGCAACTGTCAATAAAATCCCTGGTAAATGAGTCCTTGCAGGCTTCTGCAAGGCCATATGTAACTTATCTTGTCCAATGAAAGTCTCTAATTGGAGGTTTAAAGTAATTAAAAAAAAAATCCGTTAACAGTCAGTCTATTTTTAGTTTAAAGATGGACTTTATATGGTTGTAAAGTAAAAATCCGAGCTTAATTATGGGACTCGAAGAACATTGGCTTAATTGCACTAGGAACTGCCCAGGGGGTGCAGAGAGGACACGCTTTACGAGTTATTCTCTTCTGATAAAAGACTCTGTCGTGCAACAAGTGGAGGCGCTCCCAGCTCCAGGAAGCATCTTGAGGCCAAAGTTGCTGAGCGGGTGAGGAAGAGATGGCGTGGAGTCACCTGGAGGCGGTCGTGGTCCGCGCTCACCCCAGCACTGGCCGCCTTGCCTTTTATTTGTGGAAACCTGACTTGCAGCGGGACAGGATTAAATGGATGGTTTGTGATTTAATGCTAGAGCCTTGGTTGAGGAGTTGTTGTCTGCTCTGGAGATGGCTCCAGAAGCATCCATCTGATGAGTTGCCTGTTGAGTGGACAAGTAGATCCTGGAAGATATCAGAGTGCTTGAGGCAAGCCTGGGGCTGTCATCCTTGAAGCTGAGATAGTTGGGAAGCTAGATTTGGGTGCCTGGGAAGAAGGTGGAAATTAGGACATGGCGGTACTTCTTCCCAAAGTCTTAATGCGTACCTGGGAGAACGCTAGAAAGGGTATGATGAAGCAGGTGAAGTCAAGAGTCATGGCTTCACGGCACGGGCTGGTTTCCATTCCAGCCGAAGCGTCCCTAGACTGGTGGCACAGAAGGCGGACAGGGTTTCGGGAGGATGGGCAGAACACAGTGCTGGTGGAAGGCTGAGGCTGTTGGGTGAAGGCATTGAATCGGAGCACTGGGAACAAAACCATGTGCCCCTTGCTCCTGGAGGGTGACTCCTCAGCGTAGGGTGCCAGGCGGTCGAGGGCAGAGTTGGGTACACGGGAGGAGCAACCAGCTGTAGGGTGCAGGTTGGGATAAGAAATGGGCACGTGGTCCAAGCAAGAAAAATGTGCGTATGCCAGTGTGGAAACATGAAACAAAAATAGTTGTTGTAGACCGCTTGGCGCGGTAGAAAGACCTTGGCATAGCTGGTCTGATTGAAACGTGGCGGGGGGGCGATGAACATCAGTAAGATACCGCATTAGTTGCCATCAAACTATACCAAACAGGCACACAAGGCCAGAAAGGTGTGAAGGAACATGAGGTCTAAAAGGTTGCCATAAAGTCTGAGGGGAAACTGGAGTAGTGACGACCACACAGCCAAATTTATGTTGGGTATAAATCCCATGTTTTAACGGCAGGGAGGTATTAGGAAATTTTCTATTCCAGACCAGAAGAAAGTTATGGATTTCATGGGGCTTGAGAGAAAACCAGGCTCGTGTGTCTTCATAAACCTGTAAGAAAAAGTAAATGTAATTATGTCCATGCTATCTGGCCGGATTGTTTGGGAAGGAGCTGGCTAACATTTTGGTGAGCAAACATCTTGCTTTACTTAAAGGATCATATCTCGTCGCAGCCTGGTATAGAGTTAGCCTTGATTTAGGACTAAAACATGAGAACTGGTTCAAGATATAATTACCATTGAGTCATTAAGTAGCGGTGACCACAGTACAATTACAGGTTCAGCATCCTCAGGGGTGGAAGGTGCTGGACTGAAAATGAGATTTGTGTTATAAACTATTGCGGGGGGGAAGATCAGACCAGTAAAGTCCTTCAACTTGTCAAGGCAGCCCCGTAGGTACCCGGAAAGGTTACAGATACCCAAGTTAGGCAGAGCTCCGTCATGAAGGAGCTTCAGAGCTGAAGTGGAAATCGGTTACGAAGCAGAATAGGTATAAAGTTATGGAGTAAAATAGGTATAAAGGAAGGGACTTCTGGAGTCCAGCAAGACTCCGTCAACAGACAGACGTCGAACTCTTGCAAAGTCGCGTGGAAGAGCTGTGCTGTACAGCAGGTAACCTGTGAGCTGGAAGTTAACAGCTTAGGAGGGGCTTTGGAGAGCCGGGGGCCTTGGGAGCAAATGCTGTCTTAGGTAGGTCGGAGAGAAGGCTGGCGAGAAACCCTGCACGTGCCGGACTGAAGGCACAGTTCATTTCTGCACGACTTCATACTACTGAAGTGACTTCTCTGCATCATTCTGGGGCACAGGGCCCCTCTGAGGGCCGACCCATCCGGCACCTTGTCCTTTTGGGTGGTAAAGAGAAGGAGTCTCCCACTGAAACTCAATGGTTTGAGGCAGAGAAGCTGGAGCAAACCAGTAAATTCAAGTGGGAGAGCAACAGATGTACCGAGGAGTTTTAAAAGAGCTTGAGACTGGAACGCTCAAGTTGCTAGCAAAAATAGGGTGTTAAAAAATAGCTTAGCATTCTCCATGACTAGATGACACCCTAATGTTGGATTATTATTTTTTTAATTAAAGTATTAAATGGAGCACTGGGAATTGCAGATGAGCAACCCTGAACTCTGGTTTGACAAGGTGGGACTGAAGTGCTGTCACTCTTCAGGACGAGATAGGTTAAAAGCAACGTTCTTTCTGCAAGGAAAGAGGGTTGGACTGGGTGATCTTGGGAGGCTCCTTCCAACCCAAACCGTTCGGTGATTCTGTAATCAATCTTGTTTGCTGGGTAATCTACCAGAAACTTTGAACATGCTGACAAACAGCAGGAGGTGGAGAATCAACTGGTCTTCATTTGGATGTTTTAGAAGGGTTTTATCAAGCCCTCCCAAGAAGGTATTAAAAAATTATGCTTGTAATGCGAGGAGAAATATCCTAGAGTCCTTCTTTGGCAGCCGGCGTTGATCACTCAAGCTGATCAACTCGGGTTGATTTCCGTTCAGCTTTTCTGGTGAGCACATCTGGGCCCAGGCTGCAAAGTCTGGTTGACCGGAGAGGAGAAACAAGCCCAGAATACTGGGTAGCACGGCATCTGGATTTCTCCTGTGATGTGACACCCCCAGTTCAAATTCCTACCCCGAGCTTGACTTGCAGGTCTGCCGGATCCCAGAGCATGCCTCAGCAGCTCACATTGTGGATATGTTCTGTTTTCTTTTTTTTTTACCAAGAAAAAGCAAAGGGGCGTTGGTTCTGACAACAGGCAGGAAGGGAAGGAGCGGGGAGAGAGGTCTGGTCAACATTTTCCAGGTCTTGTCTAGCTCTGCTCTCGAGGGAGGGTCGTTCGTCTGCCTGTGCCGATGTGCAGACCTGCACAGACCTCTCTTCCCAGGAGACCTAAGAGGACCTGTGGCTAACTGGTGTCAGCGAGAGCGAACCCTTGCTGCTCCAGCTTAGTTCTAGGCTTCTTGAAAGTCTAGAAGTCACGGTGAATAGCCTTGCTTCTCCCGCCTTCTGTGTCTTCAGTAGAGCATGGTGCCAAAGAGGAAGGCTTGGATAAACCACCGGATTTCGCAATGGGAGCAGGTTACTGCAGGCACCTCAAGGCTTTCGGTCGGGGTTAGTGTTTAAATACAAGAACTGGCAGCTGAAAGAGCGCAGTGGTTGGTTGATGCTGGAGAAGTGACTTCAGCCTTGTGTGGTGAGGTCTGGTACTGTGAGTACGCAGCGGCGGGGGCTGACCCAGGGAGATGTGGGACAAGAGGCAGGGGTACAAAAGGCGATTTCTAACCCTCCGACAGCACGGCTGGGCTTTGAGTGATTTGCTCGTGCAGGAAGGAGAACTCGGGGTAGCAAGAGCGAAGGAAGCGAAGGTGCAGAGGCTGGCGTAGGAAATCGCTGCCAGTTGCAGATTTAGGTGCTCAGGTCCGAGGGCTGCTGTGCCTGAGCTCCCCGGTAACACAGCCCCTTAGACCCCCGTGTCCCTGCCCTGTTCTCCCCTGTAATCTGGTTTTTTCCCCTGGTGGTTGTCACTGGCGCAACCTTTGTCCCCTCCCCCTAGGAACACTGATTTCATTAGATTGCTTACTTCTAGTTGAGTGATACCCGCTGACGTTGACGTGCTCCGTATAAACACCTCGTGGTATGCTTGCATGATAGTTATTTGGTGTAAGAAAAAAAACCTCTTGTGCTCTCTCTGTAGGAATCTGGGCTTTGAGTTTCACTGGGGAGCGTTGTATGTACCCAACTGCACGGGATCAGGCCCATCTCTTTTTACAAACGTATTTCACATCTGAGGTTAGATCTAGAAGACAAATCGGAAGATGAAGGGCTCGGATGACAATAGCGACGCGTGCTAAGGCTGTCCGTTCACGTAGGAACTGCACGGCTGCTTCTGTGTTCCCTGCCGGCAGAGGTCTGGCACTTGGCAATAGCGTTTTTTCCAAACGTGCTGCATACCCTTGCCTTTACAGCCCGTGAGGTGCAGATAATTATCGCTGCTGTTCTGGCAATTAGCGCTGTGCTCGCATTCACACTGGACAGGCTTAGTGCTGTGAGTGTCAGAGATGACTTGAAAAAGGAAAACTGATTTATACCCTTGCCCTGCGGTTCTGCCCCGCCTGGGGGGGGTGCTGGTGGCAGTGCCGCGCTGGCTTCCTCCTCGGACTCGCTGGGATTCTGCCGGGAGAGCCTACAGGTTTAAATCTCTGTTCCCAGCCTTTGGAGACACTGAGATACTGTCACGGCGCAGTCCGTGGAAATACCGAGATAAACCAGGCCATAAAGCAGAGAGAATCAATCTGCTCCATTTTTTTTTTTCTTCTGCTGTCAATCAGGCCTCCAAGCTTTTTTTTTTTTTTTTTTTAAATGTAAAAAAGTTAAATTGTTTGAGTAAAAATCACTTCCCTCATCTGTCCGGGGCGACCCCCTCTAATACCGTAGAGCTGTTCAGGCTGGATTATTTGTGGTCTTCCAGAAAAGGTAGACGGGACTGGGCTTACCAATGCCAAAAAGTGCCCGCAGCAGGGAGGGAAACCCTTGTTTTCAAGACACCCCCCCTCCGGACCCTCCTCAGGCCCCCCCCAGCACACCACAAGGGTATAAATACTTACTTTTTCTTTTCCAGGTGATCTTTCAGGCCAGGTAGCAGCGGGCAGGGTCAGTCTGTCCAGACGGAGGGGCCGGGGGTCCTGCCCTGCAGATTTGCCCTGCTTCAGCACCCAGCCCGACTGGTTTTAGGCTGGGCCTTTGCCCCCCAGGCGGAGCCCAGCCCTGGGGGCTGCCGGGGCCCATCGGCGTCTGCGCCGTTGCGCGCTCCCCGCACCTTCGTGGGCACAAGACCCCCGGCACCTCCGTGGGTGACGCTGCCGCGTGGGTGGCTTTCACCGCGCCCTCCATTTCTGCCCCCAGGGCAGAAGCATTAGGACTCTCTCCGTTAAAGAAAAAAAAACCCAAAAGTGAAGCAAAATGTGGGGAGCGTGGTGTTTCCCTGCGGTAGGGACGGCCGTTCACCACGCGATTCTGTTCAGCTGTGACCCCTGATTCGGTTCCGCTGGGTTTTTAACCATCTTGACCTCATGTTTGCAAATATTCTTGGTAATATAATGCTCTATGTACAAATGTCTGTGTGGCTCATGTGTATGTCCCTGTGGTTCAAGTCAGCCACAGGCTTCTGGAATTTCATTGTACTTTGGTTTAAATGTTGGACTTTTAACTCTTCTACTGTATGGCTTCTTGATTTCTCTTGTCCAATGTGGACCAACTCTATTTTTGGAAATAAATAAGCATGTAAATAAAATGAATGGGTTTATGCCACTTACAAGAAAATGCTTTATTTAAAATGTACGCTCAGTCTTGTATATTTTATGGTATCTCGGGGAGCAGAGGAGGCTCAGGCGCCAGCAGCCTTGGTGATGAGATACCATACTATGTACAAAACCATTTCCAAGTGGTTTCGGAAGAAGAGTTCCCATCTCCTGAGCCGGACCCCCGTGGGACCAGCCTTGCGGAGGAGGGGGGCGGGAATCCAGAAAGGAACGCGCAGTTGGAGGGGAGGAAAGGATAGAGATGTGACTTTCCTCTCCACACAAGGCTTCTGGTTTGAGGTGTCCGGGTGCCAAAGGTGCCGCCGGGCGTAGGGATGCCACGGGGCCATTCTCGGCTCCCGCCACCGGAGCGCGTGGAGATCAGGAG
Source organism: Egretta garzetta (assembly GCF_000687185.1). Lineage (NCBI taxonomy): Eukaryota > Metazoa > Chordata > Aves > Pelecaniformes > Ardeidae > Egretta > Egretta garzetta. The sequence continues at coordinate 566,840 of NW_009258787.1, forward strand.
CACGATGACTTTTTTTTTTTAAAAAAAAAAAAAAAAAAACAAAAAACAAAAAACTTCTCCATATAAACCAATATTTACCAGTAATCCTGTGTTTCTGTTTTTGTTTTTTGGCAGACTTTTACCAGTAAATATCGGTTTATTCCTGAAACCAGAAGCCCTAAACATACCTTTGTTTCTAAGGTCAGTCGTCATTTTGTCTCTCTCGTTCCCCGCCCCCCCAGTGCCACCCGGCAGGTGATGGAAAGGTACCGAGTTTTCTTTCTAGTTTTCCTGCTCTGCATCTCTGGGAACTGGAGCCCGCAGGACCTAGAGCCTTCTGTTGGTAACGTAGACCCAAGTTTACGAATTACTCTCTTACCGTTTTAAAGCCTGCTTTTAAGGACAGAGCCGCCCGCTGCCGGAGCTGGGGGAGCCCCCGCCAATGCGTAAAGCGCCCCAGCGCTCCGAAGCCTGCGGGCCGGTCTCTCGCAAGCGCCTTCAGGCTTGGGGCTGAGAAAATAATTGATCAAAAAATACACACTAGAAAATGACATTTCTGGTTTACCGTGAGCCGGACTGGGGGAGGGAAGGGTGGGAAAGGAATTTGGAAATTATTTCCCCTCCCAACCACCCACCCCCCCCTTTTTTTTTTCTAATTTACTGCTAGGAAGCCAGCGTGGCGTGGGGGGAGGGAGAGCAGTTGAGCGTTGCCCTTCCTAAACCTGTTGTAAACTCTTCCTCCAAGGCTGGGAAAGGGCAGGGGAAGGCCTGATCCTTAGGAGGCCATCGCTGGGCGCCTGGGCCCCGGGAGCTGCTGGCGCCTTTTAGCGACGGGCATCGCTTTGGGTCGTTTTCTCAGAGTTTCCATTTATATCAAGGCAAATCAACCTGGAGCCTCCTTTTTCTTCCCCGCAAGGGTTTGCGACCCAAACGCACCAGCGTTGTGCTGATGCTCAAGCGACAGAGGGGCTGGCGAGGAATTGAAAATGAGGAGTTGACTGCACAGTCCCAGCCACGTTTTTTGTTTTTTTTTTTCTCCCAAGCAATCAAAGTGCAAAAAAAACCCCAACCCCAAAAACCCCAGCCCCGGCCCCAAAAAGCCGCAGCCTCCCAAAACCGCAAGCCAAAGAGGATCTGGGAGGCCTCGTCCGGTTCTGTCGTACGCGGCTGGCGAGAGCGCCTTGGCACAGCTGCGCCCTGTCCGTGTCCCTTTGAGGCTCGTTTCCTCCTAACGAGCCCCACGGCCGAGGGCTGCGGTTTTTGAGGGCAGAGCCAGGCTCCTGCGGCGTAGCTGGAGCCGGGGAGAGGGGAGCCCTTCCCGCGTGCCCTGCGCTGAACGCTGCCTTTCCTCCCCTTTTGCAGCCCGGGTGGTTCTGCTTGCTGGCAGCTCTGTAGCGCCTTTACCCTGAGCAGTTGGGCCTGGGCCTGCAGTACCTGCAGACGTCTGGCGGAGGACTCCTGTCACCGCTTGGGTACCCAAAAGCTACGCCCCACCACCAGAAGTCACCTTATTTTGTCTTTCCCAAAGGCAGTGATAGATGCCCCTCTCTAGCTCTGATGGAAAAACGATCATTGCAATGCAACTCTCTCATAAATTGTTCCTATATTCATAATTCCGTTGCCATCCCAAATTGGAGAAGAGATCTGTTAAAGGTATATATCAGTCTGGATTTTTTCTTATTGTAAATACTGTAATTTTGTAATACTGTCAATATTTTATTAACTTAGAAATATTTAACAGAGTTTAATCTATGGTAGTTGATTTATTTATAGGTTTATGTTGCAGCCAATATTGCATTACATTCTAATGTAAGATTAACTTTCAGCATGCGAACCTTGGTTTAATATTTCACGGGGAAGATGAAGAGAGAAAACTCTCGCTGGTGGTCTGTAACAGTTGTCCCCCACTCACGTCCCAGTCCGGAGGCATTTAACGAAGCGTTAGGAGGCCTCAGGAGCTCATGAGTCCTAACGACTGCAGTTGGGTTTGGAAACGGGGGGTTTGAAATGCGCCCGGCGCTTTCCCCCCGCGAGCCAGCTCGTGTCGGTACCTAACGCATGCGGTACGCAAGTCTTCGTTTTGAGCGAAGGGACGCTGTCAGATGGATTTTGGATGCCTGGGTGGGGGGCAGCAGAACGCACCCCCAGCGCATGCACGCGTCTGAGCTCCTTTTTATTCCGAGGGGATAAAG
>NW_009258787.1:569078-572639 GCF_000687185.1 Egretta garzetta
TTTGAGCTCTCTCTCTCTCTTTTAGCCCCATGGGGTCCCTTTAGCAGCACAAAGATGGTCACGTCCTCCGAAAGACCGTTAGCAGTGGTTTTCTTTCTAAGGCAGGGGGGGAATTGCTCTGTCATGTGTTTGCAACATAACTGGCATAAAAATACCAAAAACGATGGAGGGTTTTCACGGGCGTTGGTGATTTTGCGTGTAAAAGTTAATCTTTGTTAGCGATGTGCCAATCGATGCCGCTTTACTGTAGCGTTGTTACCCCCAGGCATTTCCGTTAACTGACGAATATATACTGTAACAGTATACTTTGTACAGATTGACTGAACATTTATCTGAAAACTGAAATAAAGTAGGCAGACAATAAAGATATTTATTTTTCATTTGACTATGTAAGAAGGTATCGTTCTTTTGGTTTTAGTGCACTGGTGTCCCAAGCCTCAGAACCACTGCTTTCTCCAGCTCATAGGATGCTTTCCCGGGACTGTGGATACGTGTATGTGTACTGCCGTGTTGATAACTAAATGCCAACGATGGAGTTCGTTGCTTTTATACGTCCCAAAGAGGAGTTCACCACCGTTCACTTTCTGTTCTCTGAGCGAGAAGGCGAGTGTTTGCGAGCAGTGTTCACGCAAGCCCTGCCATCCCGCTCCCGCCTCAGCTCACCCCCGGGCCCGGATGGGAGGATTTGCTGCGTACCTGCCCCAAAGGCCCCGGCCCGCCGTGGCGGCGTCGGGGGGCAGCTCAGCCGCGCGTCCTTTGGGCTCTGTGTAAAGCGAACGCAGAACAAGAAAAAGCAAGATGTTAAATCCATTAGGAAACAAACTCTTACTGTACAGTAGTATGGAGATCTCTAGTCAACCTGCCATTAATAATAGATTCTTATTTTTTGAATGATCTATTTAAAAGAACAGCAAGCATTGTATTTGCTAGTAAATCTGAAGTGTTTACATGGAATTACTAAATAAATTATTTGATCTAAGATGGCTCTCATCAGTGATGATTTTTAACGCTGGAAATCCATTTTGGCAGCTGCTTTTTTAGTTTGTGCTGTCCTCTAACCTCTTCCAAAGCAGGGTTGGGGGTTTTTTTTCAATGCATCCTTGTGGTTTAAATTCGGTTCTGAGATGCAAAGCACCAGGGCTGCCGGGAGAGCTGGCTGAGGTTTTCCAGGCCCCTCCACGTCTCAAGGCAGCCCCTTCATACCCCAAACCACCAGTTACACTGCTGAGAGCGAGCAGGACGCTCTGAACCGAAAGCCCTGCAGCAAACGGTGCCGCCGAGCTGCCGTTCTCACCGCCCTGAGTCCTGGTGCGTGTCTATAAATACAATTTGGGTTTTAGCAGAAAGCATTGGGATAGAAGTAGAAGCTCATCCTTGCAGGTAACGAGTTGTCAGACTTGGTCCCAGCGTGGCTTGGTCCTGGTTCCTGCTGTGACAAGGCTGCAGGAGAGCCCTCGGCTCCTGGCCCCATCGCCCTGCTCAGGGCCCTCGGGTCCACGGGACTCACGAGAAGCCAGAGAGGACAAGTGCTTTGGATCATCCCTGGGGCCAAAGGTGAATTTGGGGGCTTCCACCCCCTCTGAGCAGCAGAGGAGCGGGCTTGGCAGCCCCAGAGCACCCGGAGGGTGGGGGGGTAGGGGTGGAGGGGGTGTCCTGCCTTGGGGCCCCAGCCCGGCGTGGAGCGGGGCCGGCGGGAAGCCGGGGTGCAGTCTGTGGGGGCTGGATGGAGAAATCCGTGTGGAAGGACCGGGCAGGAACAGCAGGTGGTGGCTGCAAATGCAGAGCCTGGCCACACTGTGTCCCCCTCTCAGCACCGCACGCGCCTGTTCTTCCTTAGGCGTTCAAAACTGGGGAAAAAAATCAAACTATAAATAATGCGGCCTCTCCCCGCTTTTCCCATTTCCCAGGCTTTCCTGTACGGCGTGCTAAGTCACCCAAGGTTTAATCTAATGCTCTCAGCACTAGAGCCCTGGTTAGAAAGCCCATCGCATGCCTACACTATGCACTATTGGAAATTTTGGGTTGGAGGTGGATTTCAGGCTTCGCATTCAGGGCAGGGTTCCCGTCCTCCCCGAGCGTGCTCGCTCCGTGCCGGCACCACTGGCTGCCTGGCGCTCGCGGGGGCCACGACGGCTGGGGAGCGGAGAGCCCGGACCCCGCTCCACGCCCGCGGCACCCGCAGCCGCCCGCTCCCCCTTCCCACTCCTCCCGCCTGGGCTGGTTTGGAAAGGTCCCCGAGCCCTTTCACCCCCGGCTGCTCACCCATCGCGACGCACTCCCTGCTCGCCGCGCTGCTTCCATTGGGAATAATTCTGCCCTCCGCTTATTCCTCCCAATAGCGTATCGATAGGCATCTTTTTCTCACTGGAGAGCCGGCGCGTGGTTATGAGCAGCATATTCCCAGTGATTTGCTTTCTGGTTTGGGGGCTGATGAAATGGCTGCATTCCTCTGTGTAACGCCAGGGAAGTTCTTTGGGACAGATGTTTCTCCAAGCTGGTACCTGCCAGCCCCGGCCGACAGTTGGTGCTTCAGAAGGAATTGGAAACAGCCGCTCTGCACCTGGCCCAGCCGTGCAAAGCCCTTATTTTGGAAGAAAATATTTCTTCATTAGCTTTATTCCCACCCCCCCTGTTTAGCAGGAGGGATTACCCGCGTAGCTCGGGACATGGCTGCACCCATCGCTGAGCCTCAGCGTGCCTTACCTCGGGCGGCGGGAGGGAGCCGGGCAGCCTGACCCGCTCCGGGGACGTGCCCGCAGCTCCGCTCCTGCTGCCTCTGGTGGCTCCTCTTCTCCTTCTAATGCTTCCAGCAAAACCCAGACTGAAACATCGGGCAAAACCAGTGATCACAAACTTGGGGCTTTAGCAATTGCTCACGTTGGTTTGTACCTGATGGGGCGACGCTGCAGTAACTCGGACGCAGAGCATCTTGAGCCGGCTTTGCCTCGTGTGGGGGCTTCCAACCAAAGCAATTCGCTCCACGCCGGCTCATCTGGCGTTGCAAAGACCCTGCCGACTTCTCTGGAAGTTGGCTAAAGTAGGTCATTCAAGAAAACAAAGTGCTGCAGGGTGGCATTTTCTGGCACAGGACACCAGAGCAGGTACTGTCGCTGTCAGCACCGTTGCTCGCATGGATCGGTGCCTCGAAAGCTGACCGAGCGCTCCCCAGTGCTGCCACGTTCAGATTAGAGACGGCTGCTGACCCCAAAAAATGCAGAATTGCAATGAGGCGTTGCAGATGTGGGCTTGATCCCTCTCCAAGCAGCTTCCCTTTCAGCCCGGCAGGGCACGGTAACTGTGAAGGCATAACGCGAATTATTTCACCCCGGATTTGTTTCTCCGAGTCTAAAATATGGAGCTGCTAAAAGTGGGGAAAGAGAGGAGCTTGAAAGGGCGAAGTGATGCTGATGAGCAAGTAGTTGTTCAGACGGGAAACCAAGCCGACCATCTCTGGTGGCTGCCCACAGGAGGGCTGGGAGAGCCTTGGCTCCTACGTTTATTTTAAACTCAACCAGCATTTCGATTGCCCTGGGAATCAAAGGCCATGGCGTGGATGGATGG
>NW_009258787.1:572825-573805 GCF_000687185.1 Egretta garzetta
CGGCTGCTCCGGCGCGGGCGCCGCCGGGGGGGCTGCCTTCGAGCTGCAGTGCAGCCCCAGCCTCCTCAGCGCTTGCTTACCCCGAGCATCCGATGCCCAGAAGAGCTCGACCCCCGACAGGGATGCCCCGAGCGAGCAGAAAAGGCAGAGGGAAGGCGAAGGGTCTGGCTCTGAACGGCAAAGCCCAGCCTGGCCCTGCTGCCGGCGCAACAGGCGCTCGGCTTCCCTGCGCCTCCCTTTGCTCTCCCTCCCAGAAGCGTCCCCTCGCCCCCGCCGGCGCCCGGCGCAGCCCGGCTGCTGAGGGAGCAGCAAACGCTTTGAGGATTGACCAGAAGAACCGAGCTGTCCTAAAACGGAAAGCAGGAGATGCCCCCAAGTGCCGTCCCCCTGCCCTGCCGCGGGAGGCGAACCGGAGCTACGGCTGCGACCTCCACTGCAAAGCGTTTCCAGCTGAGGCTTGGCCATGAAAATGAACCTGCCTCGAGCGTCTCTCCCAGGAGCGGATGTAGGAAGGCACCTTGCGACACTTTCCGCTGCTGCAGAATGGCCTCCCGACGGAAGGAGAGCAGCCGCTGGCCCGACGTGGTTGCTGGGCTCCCCGTCAGCGCAGGAGGAGCCGCTTTACCCCCGGAGCGAGCGGTTCCTGGGGTTGGAGGATCTTTGGAAGCTTTCCTGGGTGAGGGAGAGAAGATTTATTTCCACCAGCTCATGCTCCCCCTCGCTTTGCCAATCAGCAAAACCTTCCCAGGGTAATGCCACCCTCCTGGGAGACCGTGTCGCTTTTTGACAAGCATCACCCCTAGCAGCAGCAGCAACCACTGCCCCTCTGGCTCCGGTGCCCCCCGCCCCCGCGGGGTTTGCTCTGGCTCACACAGACGCTGATGTCCCCGGAGATCAACGCGTTGCTTTGACCAGCGGCTCCAAGAAGGGAGTTTGAGAGTTTAATGGGGGCGAAGCGGGGGTTGCTGGGGGCCGGGGAG
>NW_009258787.1:574213-577289 GCF_000687185.1 Egretta garzetta
CCCCCCCGCCCCGGCCCTCCCAGTGCCCCCAGTGCCTCCTTGCGTTTTCTGTGGTGGACTTCCCTTACTCCATCTTTAGCCCACAGCTCGATGATTTCTCAGCAAGCCTCCGCTTCTCTCTGATGTAATTAGTAACAGTGGATACAGCAATAGCAAATGATTATTCAAGAATTAGTAAACTAATTGCCAGCTTAATTTGCTTTACGTAGAAAATTTTCATTACACTTTCTTGCACACCTGCTGGCAGCCAAAAATAAATTCATGGGTTTTCTATTGTTTTAATAAAAGCTCGCAGCCCTTCCATGAACGCCATCCCAGTATGGCGCACGTGACGTACTGGGAAACTCACGCAGCGTGATGTCTTTAGTGCAGAGAGGAGAGCGGGCCCGAGCGTCCCTGCGGGCACCCGCACAGAAGAGGTTTCTGGTAGCAGATGGATCCTGGATAAACAGCGCAGAAAGAGGGAGCAGCCCGAAGGTGACGGCACCGAGGACACGTCTAAGATAGGTCTGAGCCAGTGGTGCTGGACTGGCGGTCACCCCAGAGCGCGAGATGGAGAGCAGAGCCCCCAGCGCTGTCCCATGGAAGGGGCGGGTGGGTGCTTCCGCACCCTTTCTGAAGCTGGGGGTGGGATGAAGCACGCCTAGAAATGAGCCTTTGGTTTTAAACATCTGCGGCTCTACCAAGGGCTAAACAGTCCTGAACCTAAAGAAGCTTCCCAAGTGCCATCATCTGGGCATCAGCAACGAAGGCCTGGGGAAGGTGAGATGGGAGCAGCCCGGGAGGGCTCCCAGTGAGCGAAGGACCCTCGTTGGAGCTGGGACACAGACCCTCGGGTCCTGCTGGTGTCACCTTGGGCCACGGTGTCCCTCTCCAAGTGCAGGCAGTGCTAGGACACAAGGATCCTTGGCATGGCCATTGCAGCCCCTGGCTGGAAGAGCAGCCCAGCCATGGCTTTTTGGGCAGCAGGAGGGATTACCCAGTCCATCCTCCTGAAAAAGCTGTGGGCACGCGGCCACGAGGTGTGGGACTGCCGGTGGGAACTCCTGGCGGCCACCAGTGCCCAGTCCCTCCCAGGACATTTGTCAGTCTGAGGCCATCAACCCTTATTGCCAATGTGTTGGCACAAACCTGGCCCGCCCATGACCCAAGCCCTTCCTCGCAGGGTGTTGGAAAAGATGCAGCCCAAGCCCTGGCCATGGGCAGACAGACAGACAGACACTGCCGGTGGAGCCAGGCTCGACGGACCTGAACGAGGGTGCTCAAATCGCCGTTACTGGGTGAAGCTGGATGCACTGGGGCAGACCCCAGTCTCTATGGAGAGTGGTGCTTGAGGAAGAGGATGGGGAAGGTGCGGCGGCCACGCTGGACCCCTCTGTGCTGCAGAGCTGGGTCGGGGCCCTGGTTCAGTCGGAGCAGATTTGGCTCTCTGGCTTCTTTGCTTTTCAGTTGTGCACCCTAAGGTCATTCTGCCCAGACAGACCCTTGGCAGGAGGTGGGAGTCGGTGATTCGGAAGGATGCCAACTGCCTGCGGAGCAGCGCAACAGCAGAGGCCTTGGGGATCGTTCACGCGCTGGGAAGACCGGCTCACCTGGGCAGGGTTAGCTACACGCGTTTTTAATGACGCTGCTATTTCGAAGGGAATAACTCATTGCTTCCCGCACACGTCCCACACGGGGCCTTCACTCTCATGAACAGTAATTACCTACAGCAGAGAAAGCCTGGCTACAAGGCGTTTCAAAATCAGCTACGAAAAGATGATTTCTGGCTCAAAACAATGTGGAGATTTTCACCTGATGTCCACACAGGAGCATTTGGCTTAAATAGCTCTGAAATGAGGCAAAAAGCTGTGTTTTCCACTCGCCTTAGCAGCTCCTCCTGAGCAAGCCACGTGCAGAACCCCGCCAGCGGGTGCCCGAGGTGAATTTGGAGCGGGAAGGGAAGGGGAGCAGCGAGGTGCTCGGCCTGGGCTGGGGGAAACAGAAGCGGCGCGGGCTTCGGTGCTCCGAAACACCGGCGGTGGGAGGGGACGCCCCGCGAGGCTCCCGGAGCCCTGACGACCTCCAGGCTTCCCTGCCCTCCCCTCCGCCCCCCGCCCCACTCCCACCGCCAGCTGCTGGATTTGCCTCTCCTGAGGTGCCTTGGCCGGTCGGACTCTGCCTCCTTTCATCTTTTCTTTAAGCCTTTCCTTTTTTCTGCCTTTTGAATCTTTTTTCTCCAATTTCAGCCTCTCTAAAGGATGAGGGAAGCCGACCGCTGCCTGTTGTGCTGTTAAACAGCCGTTTGCCAGGCACCAAACCGCGCCGGTGCCGTATTGAAAAACGCGTGTCGAAGCTTTTCAGGGCTCTGCTCCGGTGGAAGCACAAAGCCCTGGGGATTTTGGCCGCTCTTGGGTGGGCCTGAGCTCTTCTTCCAGCCAGACATCCAAAGCCAGCGCACATGAGCAAAGATCCACCAAAGTTGTGTCTAAACCCAACGCCACCCCAAAGAAACTCCATTCCCTGCGCCCGGCTGCCCAGCACCTCCCAGCGGGAACGGGGCATCCCTTGGGCTCCCCGGCAGCTTTTGGCTGGGTTGCCACCACAAAAGGTGCGATTGCTTCAGCCCTCACTCCCCCACCAAAAGAGTCCCATCCCAAATGTGATGTCCCTCACTTCTGCCCAGATATTTCACCTACCCCGACACATTTAATGGCTGTGCGATTGAATAGAATGCTCATTGATTTAAATAATTCCCAGAGAAAAGTACAAATCCATCCACGAGATTTGTGTTCCGTGCAGTCGGGGTCCAAGCCTGGGGAGAAGGAGCGGATAGCACTTCCCTACGCAGCCTTCTAGATTAACCAGTGTAGGACGCCGTGGGGTTCGTAGACAAGTTGTTAGTGGTTGCACTGGAATTCGCAAAAATCCTGGGCTCGGCCCATCTTTCTCCTGGCAGTCTGATACGGGAACCTTGAGGAAAATGTAGGAAAGCTGGGATTTACCAGGGGTTGCACTGGAGGGCTCGGCCCAGAGGCTCTTTAGCCTTTGCTGTGATGGTTTAACCCTGATGTGCCCGTCCCCTCCAGCCTGAGCC
>NW_009258787.1:577416-578444 GCF_000687185.1 Egretta garzetta
GGAGGGAGCGGCTGCGACGAGCGGTGGCCATTCCTAATGGCACGTTGCTGTGAACCAGCTTTCCCTGTTGAGTTGCTCAAGTCGTCCAGAGCATCATTGGAGGGTTTCTTATATTCCCCTTCTCCAAAACCCTCTGCAGAGCCAGTGCTGGCCCATGCGTTACTCGCACGTTGGTTTTTCACATCCCTCCCGGCTGGGAGTTCCCCTCTGTCTCTCCCGGGCTTGCTCCCAGGGAGGCCGGGGTCCCTCCTGAGACCACCCCGCAGCTCTCGCTGCCACCCCAGGGCGCTCTCCTGAAGGGTGAGACTGCTGCAGCCAACGCGGCCCCCTCTGAGCCCGCTCTCGCACCAGTTCCCAGCAGGACTTGGCTTTCTGAGGACCCGCACAGGGCTTTTCCCGTGGAGCCAGGAGCAGAGGCAGGCGGTGCCATCGGGCTCCCACCAGCCGTCCCGCACTGCTCCAGCACCGTGCCAGGGCTCGGGGGGGCTGAGGGGGGCTGGGAAAGGGCAAGGGTGCCCAGCGGTGCCCCCCATGGTCCTGTTCTGCCAGCAGCGGTCGAAGCGACTCTGTAACCTTGCCCTGGGTACCCCCATCCTGGGGAAAAGCCAAAACTACCCGGGTAGAGGGACAGCACATCCAGCGCCACGGCTTTGCAGAGCAAAAGAAAGGAGGGAGCCTCCAGGAAAGCTGAGGTGCAGCAGCCCCCCCTGCTTGAAACCCCTTTGGGCAGGACCCCCAGGACAGGGCTGCAGCCCTGCCTTCACTGCCGAGACTGGCAGAGGTGCCCCAGGACAAATGGGGCCCAGCGCCCAGCGTGATGTGTCAAGGACAAGACACAGGGAAGTAGGGACAAGGCACTGTCAAAAGAGACACTAATTAGTGCTAATTGCAAGTAATCAGCCAAACCTAAGAGCATGAAGGAACCTAGTCCTGGCAAAGCCGATAGCTCCAGCCGGAGCATGGAGGGCGTTTGCTTGGCAGGTCCTGGTGGGAGAACCCCACAGATGGGGACCCCAGGCAGCCTCCCC
>NW_009258787.1:578507-579909 GCF_000687185.1 Egretta garzetta
GCGGGGGTGCCGACGTGCTGCAGCACACGTGGGGCTCGCTGTCCCACAGCCCCTGGGAGCAACCCCCCCGGCCAGAAGGGGTCACGTTATGCATCTCGGGAAACCCTGCTCCAAAGCCTAGGCTGGGCGCCAGCCCGCCCCGGGCCTCTGTCTGCAAAGGCTGGAGAGACGAGCGCGGGAGGTGCCACATCGCACAGCCAGCCTTGCTCCTGCCCTCCCAGCACCCTGGGCCCCCCTGGGTGAGATTCTCAGTGCCCATGGGTGCTCCTGCAAGGCCTTGGGGCCCCCCTTCTCCCAACAGGGTTAAACCCATTTTCTCCGGATATTTGAAGATGTCAGATAATTGCATTTCCAGCCCAGCGCCTGCTTTCTGTCGTCTGCAGCCCCCTTCCCCTCTCCAGAGACCACGCTCCCTTCAGTTCTCCATCACCTACGCCGGCAGCACTTTCAGCTTTTGCTCCTTTGGCCCCAGGATCCTCGTGGAAGCTCCTTTTGCTGGGAGCAGATCCCCAGGCGTGCAGCTGCACAGCCACGCTGGCCAGCCGGTCACATCCCACCGCGGCGCCCCAGGCTGCCGCCCTGGGAAAAACGCGGGTGCTCAGCAGGGTGCTCTGGCTCGCTCTCCAAACCAAGATGGAAGTTTTGCATCCTCCTCACGTGATTGTCCACCACCCAGCTCCTCAGGGATTGAGGTGCTCTCAGAATCGGGTTTGAAATCCTCCCCAGCGCCTTCCTTACCCACTCCCTGCGCTTTCTCCTTGAAGACAGACTACTTCCATCCCTGCCCAGCTCCGGAGTAAAGCTCAGGGCACAGACGCGTGCGCGGGTGGGCATCACGGGAGGTGCTGAGCCAGGATCCCTGCCGGGGCCGGGGCGCTGTCTCCCCGGCGCTCGCCATGGGCAGCGGGCAGGACGGAGGTGTGAGGCAGCGCCTTTCCTTTGTGCCCAGCGCCATGGGCGCCACGCAGGTTGAAGTCTATCGGTGCTCACCGGGCCAGGAGGAGCCCCACCGGCAGCCCCCTCTGAAAAAGCCTGGAAGAAAAGCTGCGTCCTCTGCGTCTTGCTGGTAAATTCCCATTCACGCACGATTTCTCGAACGCCTTTTGCGTGCTCTCCTCTGCTCCCTGCGCCAGCAGCCCCTCGGGCTTGGGTGGGCATGGCCAGGCACCCCAGGGCTGGCCTCCTGCAAGGAAACGCCGTTCCTTCAGCACCAGCAATATTTAAGTGCCCTCTGGTGGCAATTCCCCATCTCACTGCTGGGATTTCCCCCTCTTTTCTGCTCCACATCCCCCTGGGATCCTCGCTGGGATGTCTGTGCCGTGCCGGGACGGATCCTGCTCTGCTCTCTGCCTGCCTCCCCGCCCCGGCGGGTGCTCGGCATCCCGCTGCGCCGGCGGGCTCT
>NW_009258787.1:579985-584036 GCF_000687185.1 Egretta garzetta
CTGGCCCCCACCGCATCCCGCTGCGGGCCGGGACAGCCCGGGAGCTGCGTCCTTGGCCTACTTGGCTCCCACGTGTCCGCTCGCCCTCCGCGGCACCGGCCAGCAGCAGCCGAGGGTGCTCGGGGTGGGTGCTCTCACCGCCCCCTTCTTCCCCACTAACATTTGTATTTCAGCCAATTTTAGTAAAAATGAGGATGCGTGAGGTATCAGGGTAATTAAGTTCCGCTTCACTGATGAAAGGCGGTGGCCCGGCAGGAGAGCAGCACCTGAAAGCTCAACTGCAGGAATCCAGGCTTTATAACACTGCTTTTCCCAAAACTCCTTTTGCAGCTCACCGGTCTATTTAATTTCTATAAAACATCTTTCAGAGCCGTTCAGTTTTCTTTAGAAAAGCGCATTAGAGGTGTCTGCACAACAGCTTCGGCCGATGGGGGGGGAAAGGGGGGTATCACAGAAAACGCGTGCCGTGCCCACGATGGGATCTAAACCCCGCCTGGGCATTGCCTTAAACATGAACCAGGCGTTTGTCACCACGGAGCTGTGCTCCCCCGCCAGGGACGGGCTGGCGCTGGCCCTTCCCGCTTTGCTCCGAGAGGGGCAGAAACGAGGAACTGCAAAGTAAAAGCGAGTCTGAGGGGGAACGTGGCCCCGGTCTGGGATCCCACGGAGCTGGGCAGACGCCGGAGGCATGCCGGTGGGATGCAGCATCCCAGGGGCTCCCTCCTGCTCCGGGGCAGAGGGGTACGGGGGCTGCGGCCACCACACAGTGACCCACCGGCCCCTCCACCCACCACCACACCTGGGCTGCACCCGCGTGTGCAAACTGGGTGGCCCAAGCCCTGCACCCGCCTGTTTGAACTGGGTGGCCCAAGCCCCTGCGCGGGTCCCTCCTCTCTCACATCCGTCCCCATGGGAAGCGGTCTCGCCCCCCAGCGCAGCCCCCTGGGGGCAGGGGACGTCCCATGCCACAGCTCGGGAAGGTGCAGAGCTGTCACCTCTGGGCTGCGGGCTGGTTTGGCAGCAAAAGGAGGAGGGACCCTTCGCATCTGGGTGAAACTCCGCCATGGCAAGAGCTGTCGCGCCGCAGGACGGGCTCGGCCGGCTGGAAGCCTTGTGGGCTGGGGCAAGGCTGGCCGGGCTTCGCTCCCGCGGGCGCTGTTGCTGGCGCTCGGCCGAGACGCTCACGCGAAATGTGTGTGTGTGTGTGCTGGACACCAGCCCCGGGATGGGGAAATGACGGTGCCCGAAGCCGACCTCCCTAATTTGTATTTCAGCCAGCCCAACAGCCCGTCTGGATCTCACAGGGACCTCAGCACGCAGCGGCGTTGAAAGTTCCCAGCAGCTGCTTAAATACAGACTAAAGCAGATGTTTAAGGACTTACCATTTCTCCGGGCCCGTACAATGCATCGGCCTATCCTGCAAGCTGCCGTGCTCTTGCCCGGGTGAGTTCATCCCGGGTGTTCCCGGGCTCAGGGGGAGGCCACGCCACGCACCTGGGTGCCCATGCGGCGAACGCTCGTGGTCCAACATCAGAACCGCACGCGGCTCCACGCCAGGAACGGCAAAGGGAGCCGCCCCGTGACTGTCCCCCCCCGGTCAGCGCGGGAGGCGTTGGGAAGCGGACACTGCTGAGCTCCTTACAAACCGGGATCTGCTCCGGAAAGCAGCGCGTTGGTGTTGCTCTGCAGCCAAAGCTACAAGGCGCGGCCGTGCAGCACATTCCTGCCGTCACGGCACACGGATAAGGCGCAAGGAGGCGGGCTGAGGTTGGTCTGATCGGCCAGAGGCTGCACATCGGGGCGAGGCGCCGCATGGACATCCCATCTCACAGCTTGCTCTGGTTTTGCCGCCCTGAGACGGGCACTTCGCTGCGCTCAGGACGCTTGCTGCGCTGCTGGCTTGTAGGGCGCAAACCCCACGCCATGGCTGCCGGGCATGTGAACAGTCAATCTGCAGCTCCACAGCTCCTGGGGAGCCCCGGCGCCCAGCAGCCCCCTTCACGCTGCGGGAGGCCCCGGTTCCCATGCTCACCCACCAGCCGACACGGCAGGGGCAGCCGCACGCCAGGTTTGGGCTCCTCAGGTCGGCTGGGACCGTCATTCCCATCACCACCCCGAGCCACGGCCCCCTGTGCTGCTGGGGCTGCAGCCCACCCGTAGTCAGCCAGGGAACAGGCGGGGGACAGTCTGACCAGGCACCAAGGGCGCTCTCATCCCTGGCCTCTCTGGGGACGTGACCTTCCCAAGTGTTTGGGAATAGCCACGCTGTGTATTGACTAGTACTGGGGGACTTTCCCTGCTGGGGTTAAAGCTGCTGCTGGATGCCAGCGCCAGAACAGTGTCTCCGGTGACAGAGGGGACTACCTACCATCTGCTTCTTCAGTGGTCTTAACGATGAAGACACAGACCGTGCTGCAGCAAGGGCTCGGGCACATCTGGGACGCCTGGACAGAAAGGACGAACGAGATCTTGGACTGAAAATAGCCGGCAGCTGGCAGGCGTCCCATCACGTGGTGTCACCGGCACCCGGCACAGCCCAGGGACGTGCTGCTTCGCTTGCGTCAGTGGCACGGGCACGGTGGCTGCCAGACCTGCTGCTTCAGGAGAAGGGAGTCCCCAGAAAAAGGGGGAGAACTAGAGGGAAGAAATGCCAACACCCCAGAAGCCTCCTGCCGGGATTTTCCGGGGAAGTCAGTCCTCGGAGGCTGGACCAGATGGCTTCCCTGCCGGCTGCCCGGGAGCATGGGGGCACAGGAAAATGGCTCTCGTGCTGGTGGCCCCCTCCTAGGCTTGCGCCCCGCCACGCTGGGATGGAGGCAGGGCAGGAGAGACCCCAGGGCTCTGCCTCCCGGCGGCAGCAGCAGCTCTCTGGTCTCCACCTTGGAACATGTCTGTGCTTAATTAAAATAATTAAAAACATGTAAATCCAAGAAGACAAACTTGAGGATTGTTCAGAGCCTGCAGGCAAGGGCTGGCTGCCGCCGGCCACCGGGCTGGGGATGACGAGGAGCAGCCTTCCTCTGCCCTGGCCCGAGGGGGTGGCTCAGCCGCACCTCTTTGCTGGGGTGGAGGTGACGATTTGAACCCCCAGAGCCCCAGGTTTTGTGGAGCTTCTTGTGCCGTTGCCGACCTCTGAGCAAAGCCAAGCCCGATGAGTGCACACAGACGCCCGGGCCCGAGCCCCGCCGAGCCCCTCGGGAAGGGCTGCCCTTCCCTCCCGGCGCGGGGCACCCTGCTACGGGGGTGACGGCAGCTGCGGGGGTCAGAATCCCTCTGGCACCGCGTGGACTGCGGGTTTGCGTCCAGCCTTGTCACCAAGACTCGCTGAACCTTGATGTGAGTGCAAGGCCATACGGATTATATATGTGCCCATTCGCAACGGAGCGTCTTTGCTCAGCGCTTTACACCCCTGCTCATGGCAAAGCAGTACCTGCCTTTCTAGAAAGATAAAATAAAGCTACTGGAAGACAATCGAAGGTTGGCTTTTGCTTCCCAGGGCTCCCTCGGCACTGCAGTCCATGGGTGATGCATCTGCCTGGGTGCCGGTGCTCTGCAGGGGTCCCCTCCCGCAAGGGGCTGGGCTGGGCAGCCAGGGAGGGGACACTCGGGGGCTCCCACGTGCCCAGGATCTCCTTCCCCTTTCTGCCCAGGTCACTTGCACCACCTTGGCCTCCATGGCAGGGCACAACTCCGCTGTCCCACCCCCCTGGGTTTTGCTATGGTTTCCTCTGCTCGCCCCCCCGTCCCTCCCAACGCACCTGAGCTGTCACTGTAAAAATTGATGCTGGTTTTCCTTCCCCGCTTCGTCGTTAAACTGCTTTACATCAGCTACTGCTTCTTCTTTTTCTATGTATTTTTTGACATGGGGCAGCGGCTCACAAACCAGTCCAGACCATTGCAATTCAGGACAAACGCAATGCTCCTGGAACGACGCTTGCAAACCCAGGGCTGTTCTCTCCCCTCACTGCAGTTTCAGTGACCCCTCCCTGGGGCCGCACCACAGAGCACATCCATTGTGGGGATTTTTCCCCAGCCTTGAGCAGTCACATTG
>NW_009258787.1:584341-590385 GCF_000687185.1 Egretta garzetta
GCTCCTTTCACATCCTCACCCCCCTCCCATACCCACATCCCATACCCATAGCCATATCCATGCCCGTACTCATACCCATCCCGCTCCTCTCATCCCTGTTCTCGTCCCAGCCCGTCCCTATCCTCCTGGTTTGTGCAGAGTCCCCAAAGGCTTCCCCACCCACAGCTCTCCACCCTTGCAGGGAGGGGTTTCTGGGGACATGTCCTGGGGGGGCGGCAGTGCTGGGGGGTGCACTGGGGACGTGGACCGGAGCTCGGTGCCCTGCTCCCCGCCGCTGCCTCTCAGCCACGGAGGCAAAGGCAGCCCTTGGGGCGCTCGGCCCTGGCCCTAGTCGTGCTGGTGGTTCCCTGTTCAGAGTCTTGTTGGCCCGTTTGTACGAGGATGCACAATCCTGCTTTTGCCAGGATTCCCCAGCTCCTCTACTTCTTTCCCAGTGGTGAGAGGTAGAAAGATGCTGACTTTGGCCATGGGACTGGCAGGCAGCACTGGGACATGCCCTGCAAGTCCAGATGTCCAAACTCAGATCCAGGGCACCAAAGCCTTTTGTCAACCTAACACGAGGTCCAGGGAAGAGCTGACTGTGCTTGTCCACCCCGTGCCAAGAGAGCTGCTGCCTGCCACGCTGGCAGGCCGGTGGTGAGAGGTAGAAAGATGCTGACTTTGGCCATGGGACTGGCAGGCAGCACTGGGACATGCCCTGCAAGTCCAGATGTCCAAACTCAGATCCAGGGCACCAAAGCCTTTTGTCAACCTAACACGAGGTCCAGGGAAGAGCTGACTGTGCTTGTCCACCCCGTGCCAAGAGAGCTGCTGCCTGCCACGCTGGCAGGCTCTGCCGCTGGGGCTCGGCACCTCGTCCTGCTGGGCATGGCTGAACCAATCTTCCTAAGCAAGGCCAAACTCCGCTACAGGGACTTTAACGCCACCGGGCTTTCAGAGCCACGGTGTAGGGGCTCAGCGGGGCGGGGGCAGCTGACAGAGGATCCCGGCCTCCCCCCAATCTGCCACGGGGGACGCAGTGCCCTGGGGTGCATCCCCGGAGCACTTGGCCAAAGCCTGGGGTTACCAAGCAGACAAATGCTGTGGCTATTGTGTAGCTCAGTTTCTCATTAGGTTCAGCATCATTTGGGATGAAGTTGAGAGATCCCATTTCAGCCACACACTCCTCGGCTTTGTCCCAAAGTGGGCTGGGAAGGAGAGATTGGAGCCTGTGGGAACCAAGCTGGCAAACTCTCCCGATGCCTCCGGGGCAGGACAAGCCAGAGCCAAAGGGGTCCCCGAGCTAGCCTGGGCTGCGTAGCCAAAAGCGGGGGTTACAGGACCTGGCAGCAGCTCACCAGCTTCCTCACCACCACACCAGCGGTGCGGGGGCAACCACTGCTGGCTTTGCTCCTGGGAAGGGAGTCCTGGCTGGCACCGCTCCTGCAGAAGCAATGCACAACACAAACCCTTTTGCTGTCTTGCACGGTCCCTGTTTTACACCCTAGGGAACTGCAGCACGGGGAGCTGAGGCTGAGGACTTGGAGCAGAGCAGGGGGAACCCAGCTTGTGGCCCTGCCCCGCTGAGGCCGCCGGAACGTCTGGGAGCCAGGCACCGGTCAGCGCCAGCGTGGCAGGGAGGGCACCCACTGTATGTGCATAACGGTGTCATTAGAGGGTGCCAGCACATTGCGCTGCAGAACAAGTCCCCGCTGTGGCAAAGGGACCCTCTGGCAGCCAGGGGCAGGAGGGGGCCTGGGGCTGCCTGGGGCTGAGGACCGCAGACCTAAATTCCTTCTTTGGAAGTTCAACTGCCAGAGCCCATCCAGCCATGGAGCCAGGGGGCTCGAGCAGCAGCGGCAAAGCCCTGGGTGTCTGGGAGGGGATCCCAGTACGACACGGGGATGCGACCGTGGCAGCCGCAGGGCTGTGCGCTGAGCTGGGCTGCGCCGGAGGCTCCAGCACCTCCTGCAGAGGTTGCTCAGCCTCATCCGTGCTGGGGCACCTGCCCCGCGGTGGCCGTTAGCAGACCCCGCCGGGCAGGGGGCACTCAAAACAGGCACAGAGCGACTAAAACCTGACCTGTCCAGCCCCACAGCCCTCTCCCAGCTTCCCCGTGGCAGTGCAGGCCTGGTGAGCCCAATAAACCCCAACCAAAAGGCTTTAACCAAAGCTGTGCTTGAGTTTGGAGCTCCAGGACATGGCAAACGGGCCCCTGGAGGGGGCCGAGGGTTTACGTGTCCCACAGCAGAGGAGCCATGGTTCGCTTTCTCTGCAAGGATGCTTTAACGCCAGGACCCCACTGGGAGATGCCTCCAGAGCTCCCAGTGAACGCGGGTCTGCACTGATGCCCTGGAAGGACAGTCCATGGGCTCCAAAACCTGCTCTGATGAGCTGCAGGGCTTGGGTAGCGAGCGGAGCTCTGGCCAGCTTTGGGGACCCTGGGGCCACAGTCAGCCTGGCTGTCCCAGTCCACGGGTGCCTGCGACCATGACCCCAACACCTGGGAAGCCTCCTGCCACCAGAGGAGGAAAATTTTGGTCCTGTCTCCACTAACTGAACTAGAGCAGGCACCTTGGAGGTACTTGGGTGCAAACTGTCCCCCCAGTGCCCTTTGCCGCTGGGGACCGTCCTGCGGTGTTCAGCAGAGGCCTTTGCTGCTACCGTTGGCTTCAGCTGATGGACCCTCTCTCCCCGCACAGGTTGGAGGGCTCACGAGTCGTCCCATTAACCCAGGTGGGACAGGGGGCTGTACGACACAGGACGGGCCCTGTGAGGGACAAAGCATCCCAGCAGAGGGAAATGCAGGTGGAAGAACAGGGACCAGAGCTGCACAAGCCGGGCTTTTGCAGGAAACCTCCCAGTCTTGTGTCGGGGTGGGGACTGGGCACCCCAAAGGGCCTGGGGACCACGGGGTCCCACCCAGGGGCAGCCATGAGCAAGGAGAGGGACCCCCACAGCAGATGGAGGAAAGAAGTCCATTCCCAAGCTGCTCATTTGGAGGGGGGCACTCAGGCCATGCAACTGGGCTGAGCGGAGCGTCTGCTGCTTGGGGAGCAGCCGGCCCCCCTGGCACAGCCTCCCGGAGCCCAGGCCGGCTCCTCCACACCTAAACCGGCTCAGCTGGCGCTGAAGGTCATTCAGACGGAGCCTTTTCTACAACTGGGATTCTCCCCAGGCTCAACTGCTACTCGCAACACTTCCCAGAGCGATTTCAGCCTCCAGCTCCCTCCCCCCACCGGCTGTGCCGGCGCCTGAAGCAGGAGGAGGTTTTCCCAGGCTGAGCTGCAGCGATGCTGCTCGCGCCAGCGCAGCGGAGTTCGAGTGCAGAAGCTGCCGTGCCCTGTCGCTGCGGCACGGAGGAAGCTGAAATGGCCCGGGCCCCATGCCAGCAGGTAGAAAGCCGGTGTCGGAAGCAAACCAGGGGACCCACAAAGCCAGGCATGGGCTGTGCCCTCCAGCTGCTAAATCACTGCTGAGGCATCTGGAAGCAGGGTCAGCCCACAGCAGCAGGGGACCTGGCTGAAGAGGGGCTGGCATAGCCCTTTATTAGTCGAGAGCAGCGCCTACGTGCTGTCCCACGGGACGTAAATAGCAGATGAGATTCATGAGTGCCAGGGAAGGGCCCTGCCCGTGGCCGGGGTACAATTCTGCATGGGTCCCATGGGTCAGGGCTGCCATGGGGCAGTGCCGGCGGAAGGGCTGTAGGCAGATCGTGTGGGTGTCCTGTGAAGTTTGGTACTGCTTGGGACAACCCCCCTGGTCGGTGGCACATGGAGCTTCCAGCCCCAGCCGCAGGGCTCAAAGCGACTCGCTCATGCCCCGTTTCAGAGCCCTTGGACAGAGGAGGTCTGTCCTCCAGGTGCGCGTTGTGCCCAGTTCTTCCAGGACGGGGGCCAAAACTCATCATCGTCCCAGGTAGAGAAACACTGAACAAAACCAAAGCCCAGAGAGGGCTGCTGCTGAGCCCCAGCCTCCTACCCTGCTAACGGTTGAGTATCCCACCAGATGTCCCTGCAGAACTGGGGGTGTCCCGGGGAAATCCCAGTCCATTGAGCTGGGGGACTTGGGACAATTTTTCCTCTCCTGCCCTGCCCATTGGGTCACAGCACTGTGGGCCACCCTAGATGGATGCATGTCAGCAGGGAGGGAGGGAGATACCTCTGTCCTGTGTGGTGCTGCTCCGAGGCTTAATTATTTAGAATCTTGCAAAGCACTCATCGCTCTTGGGATAAGACGCTTTGTAGGAAGCACCAGGCGCTGTTATGGGAGCGACAGTGTTACTGGTTACTGCCTTCTCTCTAATGCCCTTCCGTCTGCCATCCAGGAACCACAGGCTCCTGGCTACCACAGGGTACGGGCCACCGGTCTGCTCTGAAGGGTGGTGGGTTGCCCAGTAGCAGCATAAAACTGCAACCATCAAGATATAATTCCCCCTGTGAAATCTCATCTCTTGCCCCTTTCCAGCCATCGTGCAGGACCCTGCTAAGACCCACGCTGAAGTCTCCTGTACCCAGTCGCATCTGGCACCACCTCCTCCCTGCAGACTTGCCTGGGCTTGGAGCATTGAGGGTGGCAGAGCACTGGAACAGGCTGCCCAGGGAGGTTGTGGAGTCTCCTTCTCTGGAGATATTCAAAGCCCGCCTGGATGAAGTCCTGTGTAGCATGCTCTAGGTGAGCCTGCTTTAGCAGGGGGGTTGGACTAGATGATCTCCTGAGGTCCCTTCCAACCCTTACGATTCTGTGATTCTGTGTGATTCATTGCATCCGCATGGGTGCGTGCCATCACCCACGCACATCGCGCCCCTTGCAGAGGCAGGAGTTGACCTACCCAGGCTCCTGGCCGAGCAGGGGGTCTCCGGAGCGGGGAGCAGGTCATGTCCAGCCCCTACAGTGCAAAGAGGCAGCAGGGGTGCCCGAGGGTCCAGGCCCGGCTGGGG
The DNA here is from genome assembly GCF_000687185.1 of Egretta garzetta. Lineage (NCBI taxonomy): Eukaryota > Metazoa > Chordata > Aves > Pelecaniformes > Ardeidae > Egretta > Egretta garzetta. Next base: position 589,261 of record NW_009258787.1, read on the forward strand.
TTGCTCTGAGGCTGATTTATGGCTGCTTTGAAGCTCTATTGCACCAGTTCAGCTCAGCAGATCCTGTTTTTTGTAAGAGCGGTGCTGGTCTGCCCTAACAGCCTCCAAACACCAGCCCTCTGCCTGCAGCCTCTGAGCTGTGCAGGGGCCAGCGCCAGGGTAACGAAAGAGGATCCTGATGGGAGATGAAAATCCTGGCCCTTTGGAGGGCTGGATCCACACGGCCCTGCCAGGAGAGCCTGGGCTACGGCAAGAACAGGTCATCCCATCCCATCTCTGAGGCTGCTCCTAAAGCAGCCCCTCCCGGGGACAATTCCCCTCTGCACTGCGGCATTTGCTGCCTGGCCTCCCCATGGCCAATACGTTCTGCAGAGCATCAGCATCTGGGCTCCCCAGTTCAGGAAGGATGAGGAGCTACTGGAGAGAGTCCAGAGGAGGGGTGCAAAGCTGATGAGGGGGCTGGGCTGGAGCATCTCCCCTAGGAGGAAAGGCTGAGGGAGCTGGGCTTGTTCAGCCTGGAGAAGAGAAGGCTGAGAGGGGATCTTATCAACACCTACAAATATCTCAAGGGTGGGGGTCACGAGGACGCAGCCAGACTCTTCTCAGTGGTGCCCAGCGCCAGGACAAGGGGCCATGCGCCTGGCCGCTGTCCTGTGCCCCCTGCTCTGGGTGAGCCTGCTTGGGCAGGGGGGTGGCACTGGGGGAGCTCTGGGGGGCCCTGCCAGCCCCGGCCAGGCTGGGATTCTGTAACATCGTGGGCACCAGGTACTCCAAATACGGCAGGCCTGCAAATCCTGTGTCCACAGGTGAATTCCCCCAGCTATCTGGCTGGGAGCTGCTCTGGCTCCGCAAAGATCACTTTCAGCCCATTCCCGTGCCTTCTCCGCGGAGGCAAAGCTCCAAGTGCTGCTGCTCTCCAGGTCTCCCTGCAGCCCCACGCAGCCAGCAGGGCTCTCTGGCATTGCTCAGGGCTCCTGGAGAAAAACTGCACAGGGGCCCTGTGGCCTGAGCAAAGTTAGGAATTGCACAGCGCACGCCTGCTCTGCCAGCCCTCCATCCATCTCTCCTCTGAATCGCAGCCAGGCTGGCCTGGGGGGGTTGTGGTGGTGGTGGCTTATTGCTGCT
>NW_009258787.1:590744-593979 GCF_000687185.1 Egretta garzetta
CTCAGCCCCCTCTGCTCCAGGCTGAACCCCCCCAGCTCCCCCAGCCGCTCCCCAGCAGCCTGGGGCTCCAGACCCCTCCCCAGCTCCGCTGCCCTTCTCTGGACACGCTCCAGCAGAGGGGAACTGCACCGTCCCCCTGGGAGCAACCAAGGTTTGGGCTCGGTGACAGCCCAGGGCGCAGACAGACCAGCTGGAGAGCAAAGGGATCACGTCTGCCTTCTGAACTCAACTGGGCAGCTCTGCTGCATGCTTTCTCCTGTACAAGTGACGCTGTCCTTTCGACATGACCCAGCCTTGAGTTTCTTCACCTCATTTACAAATGATGGTGAGTTGAAATCCTCACTTTTGGGGTGGCCTGTGCTCAGCCTTTTCTTGCAGATAGAAAAACTGAGGCACAGCAAAATGATCTACTTCTCCCAGCCACCCTGGAGCGCTGGGAGCGTTCGCATACTTGAGCTGCAGCCCAAGCCTCTCGCCCTGGTGGGGCAGGAGAGGAGCTTCCATGCAGCAGGCACCTTCACAGGGGCGTCCTTGAGCCGAGGGCCTCGCCACGTGATCTGCTCTCTTCCCATCAGGGATCAGCCCGGCCCTTGGTGGTGTTTTGTTTCCACATACCCAAATGTAACAGCCTTCCTACCTTATCCTCCAGCATAAATCTTGCTTTACTGGCTAGGAGCGAGAGGAGCACGAAGCAGGCAGAGATCAGAAGGCACCGAGGGCGATGGAGCGCAGAGACCCAGCGCCAGTCAGCAGCCCCGGAGGGCCCAGAGCCCTGGGGCGGGCGAGCAGAAGAGCAGCTCATCAGGGCGATCTGGCACGGGGTCAGGGCGCAGCCTTCTGCACGGCTCTGGCGCCTGCTGCTTCCCAGCCCTCCGAAGAGGGGAAGGGAGAGGGGGAGCTGCTCCCCTGCACCACCAGGCAGGGCAACTCAGACAAGGGGCAGCTGGACGGGTTCGTAAGGCAGCGGGAGGCACACCGGAACCCGTCCCGAGGAAGGAGGGATGAGCAACCACCACTTCCCTGTTGCAGAGCCAGCTTTTAGAGCGCAGGGCCTCGATTTGCCCAGACGGGTACGAAGGGACGTTGTATCTGTTCCTCAGCATCGTGCCGGGGGGCGTGACTGCGGCTGCACCAGCCAGCATGGCAGCGACCCGCTCCATGCGTGGGTTTTGCAGCCTGGGCTGCTGCTGCTTCTCTGCTCGCAGGACCGTGGTTTGCCATCAGCAGTGCCAGCCCCAGCCACTCCCAGATCCAGCAGCGCCCATCTGATTCGGGTCAGACACCCGGGCACAGCTCCTGGCAGGGCAAACACCTTCTTCTAAAGCTGTCCATGTCCCTGAAAGAAACTATGGGCCTGAACTTTCAACCTGCTAATTTTTATCAAGCAAGTCGGAAAAGATGGTGCAGGTGATGTGCCAGAGCCCAGGCAGGCCTTGGGACTTCAGCACGCAGAGCGCACACCCACCAGCTTTGTCCTCCTGGGCAGCATTTTCATTTCACGGTGCTGTATCCATCCTGGATCTGCCCACGAGCTCCTGAAGGGTATTTTCTGTGCTGGCACATGGTAGGAACGAACACGCAGGCTGGTGGCAGCGTGGGGACGGACCGGGACCTCTTCAGCTGGCACTGCCACAGGGAAAAGGACGAGGACGTCTCCTCCCTGATCCCCGCTGCCCCGCAGACACCCCTGCCAAAGCAGAAAGCCCCTGCCCTGCCTGCACCCCGCTGGCAGAACCGTCCTGCAAGACAGCGGGGTGTTGCACAAGGCTTCTGCAAGAGGTTTAACCCAATGACCGTGTGGGAAGGGCGGCAAGAATGGGGGCGAGCAACCCCGGCGAGGCCCCTGGGCAATGCTCTTGCACACTGCTCTTCCCCTTCTTACGGCTCGCCTCACCTCTGCGCCCGACGTGCTCTGTAGGTCCAGCATTCGTCCTCTGCGAGGTCACGTCCTTCCCTCTGGTTTGTGTCTTTCAGGCGATCGGAATGAAAAACCTAAATGCCAAAGAGAAACGCTGTGATTACAGAGCCACTGTGCTTGCCAGTGCGGAGGGCTAGGGGGGATACATGTCGCTAAACCAGGGTGTCCAGGCAGCGCGGGATTCCCCGTACAGAGGATTCACACCTCCCTTCCCGCCTCTGCTAATCCCCTGGGTCGTATTCGGGAACAGGAGAAAGCGATGGAGGAAATCACTGGTAAAAGAAAAGTGCAAGGGGGACTGGCTGCGTAGGTGCAAAAGCCAGTCTGCCTCCAGCGCCTGGGACGGCGTTTTCAAACGATCGCGTCGGCATCCGTCGGGAGCATCCCGCCCGGGCTGTGGCTCGGTACCGGCCGCACCGCACTCACACGCAAGTGTGGGAGCTCACGAGAACCCGTTCGCTCTACGCGTGTCGCACCTCCGCCGTGCTCCCACCGCCTCTCCGCTGACTTCTGGGATGCACTAAGACCCCCGACGGAGCCTGGGTGAACGTCCCCGCCCCGTGCCCTTGCCCTGTGGAGGAGCTGCCTCTGCTCGTCCCAGGCGAGCGCTGGCGCGTCCTCTGCTCGCAGGGGCTGGACCCCAATTTGTCGTGCGGTGTTACCCCCAGCCTCGTTTCCAGGGCACACTGAAGACATCTGCACCTAGAAATGAATACCTAATTGCCGTTGGGGTAGTAAGAGTGATAAAGCCTGGACTGCGTTGGTATTTGACATAAGTGCAGGCTGGGGGTGAGGAGGTTTAAGTGTCCGGCGCCATTTTAAGATTCTGATGAAGCCAAGCAATGCTTTTCAAGCTGCTTTTGCGGTAACGTTTGGCAAACCGATGGTGTGTGCCCACTGGCTCTGGGGGAAGGACCGCGCCAAGCTCCGTGTTCCCCAGCGGAACAACGGCTGCTGCGGCTGCTGCAAGGTGCCTGGCCAGGCAGCGCCATTTGCAAACGCACACACAAATAATCCCCTAGGGCCTGCAGCTTCCAGGGCAGCGGAGCGGCGGCTCCTCCTCGCGTCCTCGTGCCCGGTGCTCCGCGCCAGCGCTCCGGTTCCTCACGCCCTTTGCACGAGCCACTTGAACTCCCTGGCGCAGCACACAGCGATCCGGAGAAGTTTTTTGTTTTGTTTTGCTGTTAGTTCTCTCCTGTCTTGTGGGGTAACCTGCTGCCCGGGGGGCTCCATGTGCCCAGAGAAGGGCAGCGGAGCTGGGGAGGGGTCTGGAGCCCCAGGCTGCTGGGGAGCGGCTGGGGGAGCTGGGGGGGTTCA
>NW_009258787.1:595398-618253 GCF_000687185.1 Egretta garzetta
GCAAAGCAGGCGGGCGCGTTTAATACCAATGGGCTGGTTTCGTGTAGAGCAAGGGGTATGATGGCACTCTGAGTAAAACCTGTAATCATGCACCGTGTGCTTAAAAGCCATTATGGTTGTCCTGGATTTAGATTTCCTGTTGCTATAGCTGTTGGAGACCTCATTTGGATAATGAAATGTCACGGTGAAATAGGAGAATAAGGAAAGGGGGGGTCCTCGCCTCCTTCCCTCTGCCGCACGGGTCTGGCAGCCCCTTCCGATGGCAACGGGGAGACCTGCTCTGTCCAGCGCAGCGCCGAGATCTGTCCCACTCATCCTGGATTCATGTTTAGCTCTGTCTGAAAGAAAAAGAAAAAAAAAAAAAAGCGCTTTTTGCTTTTGGTGCTTTCGCCTTTGCTACAAGACCTGTGTGAGCCAAAGGTTCACCATGGTGGTCTAAATAGGGTAAGTCTCGGTAAGATAGTAAGCGTGGGTGAGTTAGAATGGCGGCTTCGTGCTGTGGTGCGTGCAGCGAGGAGATCCAAGGTGTGGGAAGTGCTGCTGTGCCAGAAAAGGGGTGTTTTCCTTTCAGCTGCCTCCGTTGCTTTAGTAAAAAGACTGAATCTGCCTGGAAGCGCTGGGTGATAAGAATACTGTGGCTGTATCAGACAGACTCAGGAGGCGGCAGAGAACACCGATATGTTTTAGTGATCGTATTTCGGGGGTTTGGGGGACGGTCAGGAATTGGTGTGGATAATGATCTTCCGCACTGCACTGAACAGTGTTTTTACCAAGTACTGAAACTTCTTCAGCCCTGAGCCTGTTACGCTCTGCCTCTTATTCATGCGCTGTGAGGGCCATCTTTGTTAAGATCCGGATTTGTCGTTCCCCAAACAGCTGGAGAGCAGCAGCCGATAATCTGCAGAGGCTGGCGGGTGTCCTTGCTGCAGAGGCTGAGGAGGAGACGGGAATGCCCTGTAAATGGGTGGCTCCAGCAGGGGCGGGGGGCTTGGGCGTGGGCTCAGCAGACCCTGCGAGGCGGCACCCGGGTGGCAGATAGAGGAGGGGGCTCTGGTGTCTTGCTCTGGTGTCTTGCTGCCGTGCGTCCACCCAGGTCCACGCTACATTTAGATCGGCAGTGGCTTGCTGCTCAGAAAGGACAGAGATGTTCTGTCAGCATGAGCACCAACGTTCTTGCTTGTAGCGTTGCACTGGGGTGATGGAGAATGACCTGGAGGGCTGTGTTTACGGTAAACAGAGGAGCTACCTGTTTTCAGGGCAGTGCTGTGCGTGATCTGATTAATATGTTACTTAATTTTTTCTAGGAAGGCAGAGCAGGCTTGTGTAACTCTGGATTTTCAACAAACAGGTCTGCGTTCCTCCTGTTTGGGGTTTGTGACCTGCCTGTGGCACGGCCATAGGCATAGCAGGGGGCCGTGAGAACTTCCCGTGGGAGCTGAAGGTCTGAATGAGCAGGGTTCGGGTGCCGGCCTTTGGTATTGATGTTTTCTACTCTCACGGCCGTGTATTGCGTCTGGCTCAGCTTCCTGTTTCTCAGCTGAAACCATATGGCTCAATGAGTAGAAAATAGCGCTCCGTAATTTTTGGGAATAGGGGAAGATCGCAAGAAGCCTGAGTCATTCAGGCGGTCGGTCGGTGCTGCCGGGTCTGGCGCGCTGCCGGCCGCAGCTCGGCTCCCCACAGGGCAGCCTGGGAGCCCCCGACGCCGTGCTGCTGCGCCCAGCGCTACTGAACAGGAGCTGCCGTTTCTGTCACTTGCTTATCAGAAAGATGCATTTCTGCGTGAGCGCTACCACGCGCTGTTGTGGCTTTGTGCCGTCTCCTGAGCTGCTGAGGGCAGTGCCCCCAACTGTAGCAGCTTCTCTTCAACCTTGGACAGGGCAAGGCAAGGGCTTTCTTGGTTTCCTGGCAGCTGGTATCAGAGGTACTTGTGCCCTGTGACAAGCGGCCATTAAAAGCTTCTTGCGTATGCCCTACAGGCAAAGTAAAGCCTCCTGTTACAGCTGCGTGTGGGGTGTGGAAAAGCAGAAAAAGCCAGGAAACGTGAGGAAAAAACGTCTGTCTCTTCCCATGTTCCAGCCTGTCATGAAGATATCTTTCTGAGTGATGAGACCGTAGCTGTAGAAAATGCGCGTGTCTGCGTACACCGACTTTGCTGTGCCTTGGAGGCTGTGTGCTGCCCTTCAGCGCGCTTCTGCCTGAGGTGGTGGAAAAGAACCATGCGGTCGGGGTCGTATCCTCCACGAAATCTGTCAGAGCATCAGAGCTGGGGTGGTTATCGTGAAAGGCTGCTGCTGTTTCACTGCTGGGATGCTGCCAGGACGCCATCTGAATACCACATACGAATGTATTAACTGCGCTTATTAATTTTCTTGCCAGTCATGCTGTTTGTTTCACATTCTCTTCTCAGTTGGACCAACAAAGCTTCTTTCTTTAACTGTCATTTGCAGGGTTTTGTTTTACTTGACAATCAGATGTTTTCAGTGATTTTTTTGGTATTTGTTGCACGTTAAGACTGTCTTAACGCATCCCTCTGAGAACAAAATATATTTATGTCTTTCTGGAAGTATCTAATTATCTAATATGGCACATTATACAAAGACTGAACAAGCACAGTGCATGCAAAAGTGTTAAAACCCCCAAGCCAGGGTGTTAGTGCCCAGATCTGCAGCAATTTCTCCGTAAAGGGCTTTGCTTTTTGATGTGTTTTGCCACAGGCACTTCTGCAAGGGACAGTGTCTCAGCTGGGTGCCGGCAGCAAATGCCTTGGCTTACAGCACTCGAGGGCCGTGGTGCTTCCTGGCATTGTCATCGTTAGGCTCCGGTGTTCTTAAAACCTTTCGTCAGATGCCTGAAAAATTGGAGACTTGTTCCGCGTAAGGGGAACGGTTCCGCAGTTCATGTAAAACAGTAGCAGAGCCCTGTGTTTGACTCTTTTGTTGCTAACACTTTTATTGTAGGAGCTACGCAGGCAGCTCTTTCAGCCTCGCGCTCTTCTTCTGCCGCGCAGAGCGTGGCGGCGGATGGCAAACTGTGAGCAGGAGAATAGGCAGGAGTAACGAGTAGGATTTCTGAAGAGGTGGTGTACGTTGGTGGCGGTTGAGGAGACATTGGAGCTGGTCTGCAGAAGGACAATCCTGTCATTCAAACCTGCGTGGGTATGAGTCTGCGTTGCTGGAGAATCCTGTGGAGACAGAGCAGCAAGGGCAGATCCTGTGACTGCGAAGCTCCACAAAGGACGCTGTGTCTGGGACAAATGCTGTCAGCATGGCTACAGGCCCTTTCGAGCTGATCAAAGCCCTCGTTTTTTGAAACCAGAACCACCTGGAAGCATGCAAATCGAGCCTGTTTTTGCCAAGAAGGCAGGGCAGACAATGGGAATGGAGAGGTGGGACGGTTCGCAGGGACAGGAGTGTGAGCCTCGCACATCGGGTGCGCTCCCCATTTGCACAGACTTCAGGCCTCCGGAGGGCTTGGGGGGTACCGTGAGGAGGGAACGCCCGGCTCAGGAGCTCAGGAGGTTAAATGCCTGTTCACCCAAACCACCGCTGTTTGCTCCACGGAGCTGCCTGACCTGGTGGCTTCAGGCACTCGGAGCAGCAGCTGAGGCTTTTCGTGCAGGAAATGCCTGGCAGGCGCTCGAATGAGGGTGAGCAAATGCACACCTTCCCAACGGCTGGAGTATCCCGTAGGCCCGGAGACCTCTGAAGGAAATGGGGCTGAGCAAGTGCAACTTCTTCCAGCTTCTCCTTTGATAGCACAAAGCTGGGCTTTTCACTTCTGCCTAGAACTGCATTTTGGGAAGTAAAAGAGTTTCGAGCAGCTTTTGTCAGAAAAGGTGGGTGCAGCCCTCGTGCAGTTCTCCTTCAGCTGTTCCCCGGGGCTGGTGGCCTGGGTGGGCAGACTGGGAGGAGGCTCTTCCTGGAAGCGCACCGAACAAGAAGGGAAATCTCTTGTGATTTATCCTTAGCATACCTTTCATGCAGTCACTAAATGGAGCCTGCAGAGAAGCTGCAAAGAGGGAAACACAGAACCAGTGCCATTTAAAAGCCACTTGTGCTCTTTTTTTTTTTTTTTTCATTTGGATAGTGTTCATATGAAATGTAATTTAAATTCTAGGCTGGTTGCCAGGAGCTGGATTGTTGATGTTAAATGTACTTTCCATTAGAGCTCTGTATTGGAAAACTACTTCCTAGCGCTGCAGGCATTGGAAGGGGTGGGGTACATCAGGGTGCCCTTTTCAGGATCTGGGCCTCTCACCGTGCCCTCCATCTTCATCTGTGCAGAGGCCAGCTGAATCAATATCTGACGTGCCCAAAATGTGGTTCCTCCTCACTGGAGCAGCGTATGAGGTGTGCTGCTTGTCCTGCTGTCCTGAAAACAAACAGCTTCTTGCCTTTACCTTCCTAAAAATCTGCTCATCGGGGTTTTTTGGGGGGGAGGTTGTCTAGGTGTGCCAGACTGCTGATCTGCGTTGGGTTTTGAACTTATTAACGCCCCATTTGTTTTCAGAGGGCTGTTTCTTGCACCCTTCCTGTGTTCCCTGTTCCGGTACCCGGATTAGGTTGTCATCTCCCCATACAGACACAGATTTTTATTTAGTTGATTCATGTGCATAGGAGATTGCATTTGGAGGACCTGGCTTGCAGGCAGCCGTCTGCAGGGATTGGTATTTCTTTGCAGGTGGATTAGCAGCTGTGCACATCTACTGCGTAAAAATGCAGGTGTTCTTCTGTTTGTGCTCTTTCCCATTTTGCCAAGGTAAGAGGGTCTCGTCAGTGCCAGCAGGTAGAAGCAGATTCGTACTGGTCTCCAGTTACTTTGAAGGCCAGAATGGTGCTGACCTCCGAAGAGATGCTTGGGAGCACCAGCCTTGTAAGTGGCCTTCTGGAGGAGGGAAAAGGCGAAACTGGGTCTTCTTGGCAGGGTGTGAAGGCTCTTTGGGAACCCCTGGTGCTAACGGAAGAGCTTTCCTTCCATCAAGTTTTCCCTTGTCCTCTTCTTTCTTGTTTTTTTCCTGTGTCGCGTTACCTTCTGAGCAAAAGTCCTACCTGTTGAGGCCCTCGTGCTGTGCTGCAGGGCGGCTCTCGTGGAACGAGATGGTGGTCAGATATCTAAGTAAGGTTGCTGATTTCTTTTTTCCTAGTTCAGGGGGAAAAGAAAAAAACCTTCCCACTGATTCCTAAACATAGGTGGGATAAAGGTAGATCTCACTTGATTCATAATCCACCATGCGCTGGTCTGTGGACAGGGGTGTGTGCGTGGCAGCTTGTGGATGGTGAGGCTCTCCCAGGCTGAAACTAAGGCTGTTTGCAGGGACCTGCGGAGGAGCCTGATACCTGGTCAGTGAAGTGGTGGAAGAGACTGTGTGTTGGTACTTCGGTGAACAACGTGCGCGAGGAGGGCGACGGTCCCAGCTGTGCATGTGCAGCGATAGGCTCTGCCTGAGCTATTCCCACTCGGAAGGACCTTGCAGTTACAATTAGTACGGTGCAGCTTCAGCTCTGCGTTCGGCTTGACGTATGGCAAGAGCTGTCCTGGGAGCGGGCTAGGAAAGGGGCAGAAGCGCTGTGCAGCAGAGCTTCCCACAGCCTGCTCGCTCCCTCTCAGACACAGTAAAAGTAAAGGCACAGCAACGGGTGGCAAGAATGACCAAGGAGTAGGACAGGCTTTGTAGAAGCAGAGAGTCCTCAGCTCGGGAGAGATGCCTGGAGGAAAAAGATGATGAACCCATGAGCGTGTTGGAAGAGGAGAGCTGGAGCAGCGACGCTGGTTCTGTAATGGCTGCGTTGGTACGCTGACCTCAAAGGAGGCAGTGGGTTCAAGCAATGGGAAGGAAGTAGGTGTTTTCAAAGCTTAATGTTGACATTTGTTTCTCTGAGGTGCATTGGTTGCCAAAATGGACAGGTTAAAAAATAAACATATATCGTGTATACAGGGCATCATAGTTCTGTACTTACATGCGTATCTAAAGCGTCACAGTTCTGTACTTGCACCTTTTGCTAAGCCTTACTCAAAGGCAGGGTACAGGTGTAGAGGGACGTATGTTCTCACGTGGGATGCTGGTTCTTAATGCACGGATATCTCCGTGCGTGTCTGTGTGTATGTATAGGCACATACACAGTGCCATATGTATTCTCTATATGATGTGTTGTATATGTACTTCTCTCCAGTGATTTATTTTTTGCAGACCTTATGGGAGATGGTGCAGCCTTTTGGGGTATGGTCAGCTGCTCGTTTAAAAATAAAGCCCTTCTGCTAGGGTAGGGGACATTATGTTTGCTCAGCAGCGTGGAACAAAGGAGTTTGAAGGTAGCGTAAGGAAACGTAATGACACATTAACGAACTTACCACTTAGCAAAAGCACTAAGGGGGGGAGAGGAAGGAGTAGGAACATGTTTTGTTCTTCTCTTCAGGTGGACGAGTAATTTCCCTATCATTAACCAGCAACAGATAGGACAAATGCTTAGCGACAATCAAGGAAATCTCGGTTTGCTGGGTTTAGTGCTAAATGAAGTTTCACGTCGGGTGAGACGATGCAGTGCTGTACTGGCAGGTCCTGATGGACCTCCTGCGGCGCCATGGGAAACAAAGGGCTTTCCTGATGCCTCGGCTTCTTTCTTTTGAGCTTTGCCTCCAAGAGGTGCTCATTGGGAAACCCACAGGTATGAGCCCTGATGCAAGCTCCTAAGAGTCGTTCTAGATTGCAGCTCGCAAGGAATTACTCGTTGGGGTGAGAACCCACAGCAAAGCTTGATGATATGTTTGACTAGGGGCTCAGGCATGCCTCTGAAAGTATCGCTTGATGCAAGGCTCTGCCTTGCAAACATGGGCTCAGGTGAGTCCATAGGGCTCAGCAAGGGTGTAAAGTCATGTATGAGTTCATGAGAACGAGGAAAATCTAAATAACGTCATACAGTTCCAAAAGGGCAAGTGGGGAAGGGTACGTGCGTGGCAGTAACTGATAGTGGAAGTGGGGAACAAGGGAAAATCTTTCCAAGAACGTAGCTGGGGACGGAGCACTGCGAGAAGGCTGGCCTTGGCAGTCGCGACGGAGCTGGGAGGGACGGGGCAGAGGTGGCCTCTGGGGGGTCTCGTTCCCACCGCCGCCTCCTGGGTTTGCTGAATGTCCCGATGAATTCTTCAGGAGTTTCCTCATTCACCCCAGATAAATCTCCAGTACAGCTGCTGCTGAAACTGTTCTTGCTGGACTTTACCTCTTGCCTGATCTCACTTGCGTTACTTTACCCTTAACTTTGAGGGGAAGAGTAACTTTTACCCTGGTGGAATATGCCCTTCTTAATCTCATTCTCCATCTTTTCCACTGTTCTGTCGTTGTTCCAAGGTCTCTGCCCAGACATCTCTCTGGCTTTCAGTAGGCCCTCTCCCGTTTTCTCCTCGGCCCCTCTCCTGCGTTAACAGGCAGAAGCTCGGTTATCGGCTCCGCTCCAGCCCAGCCTCCTCTTCAAAACCTGCTTTGACGTGGCTGACGCGGAGCTGTTGGACAGGCGAGGAGCACTGCTATTTCTTCCTTGTTCCCTGTGCCACTGTTTCTCCATTTGCTCAAGCCATTGTCAGACCTGGGGTGTTAACTCCTGTCCGGTTTCCCAGACTTTCCTGCGGAGCTGCTGCTGTGTTCTTTGCTCACCCCCCACGGCGGCTGGTTTTAGCTCAGTGGTTTCTAAGCTTCACCAAGTACAGCTTTGTGCAGCTGATACCCATCTCGGACCTTTCTGCAGAGATTCTTTTCTACTCCTGTGGTTCCAGCAGCAGCCGTACCAGCTCTCCAAAGGGCTTTTGGTAAGGTTCCACGCTGGGTGCTTGTACAGAAACCAGGCAGCCGCAGGGTAGTGGGCAGGCTCCCTGCTTGGGTACCGAGGGGAACAGGGAAGGGAGCGAATGGCCGGCCCTGGCAGTGGAGGGTGGCAAGGGAGCAGCGTGACGGCTGAGTTTGTGATCCATTGCTTGAGTCCGAGTTCACAGCCAGCTGAAGAATTGCCTTGCTACAGCGCTAAAGTGGCAATGACACTGAACGTAGCTAAATGAATTGATGCATATCAATGAAGGGACAGAAGGGAAGACTGGGCTTCACTGGAAGGGGTGGGCTGAGCTGGCCATCCTCTTAGGTAAGGGGGCTTTGGAAAGCTGAAGTAATGAACATGACTCTTTGCTGGAGCTTGGCAATGATCACCAAAGCAAGATGAGCCCTGGGGGGTTCTTAGGAAAAGGTTTATGGACAAACCCCATAATCTGCGGTTTTCTGCCTTTGTGTGCCTTGTGTGTGTGTATGTACGCACACGTGCATCGAGGGTGCCAGCTTACAGCCTGGAGCAGGCCTGGAGGGGCTCGGAGAAGGGGAGCTGGCTAGAAGGGCTGGCTTCTGCCCAAGGAGCAGACGGTGGGATGGGGCTCTTCAGCCTGGAGTGGGGGGCTCCCGCATGCCTCCTCCTGGTCTGGTGAATCCCTAAAGTCAGGAGGCTGGCAGCTGATCCCCCCGGTAGGGCAGGAGGCCGTTCCCCACTTGGCATGCAGCAGAGCTTTGGATCCCCTCGCACGGGAGCAGGCACTGCGGCTGTAGGTCGGCTCAGGGAGGCTGAGCAAACCTGGGGGGAGCACACGGGGCTCTGCTGGTTGCTTGGGCTCCAAGTGGTTGCCCTGCCACGTGCAGCCGTACGTAGGGATACGCACGCGCTCGCTGTGGCCTTGTTCCTCCCTGGGAGCTTGCTTTTGGCTGCTATTTTGGGATGCTTTTCTGGGTTACATGAATGTTAGTGACCCATTCCATCCCAACTCTCTAGTCTGTTGCATTAAGTGAGTTGTAGAGCTTGCTGCCTGCCTTTTGCTGCCGCTCCGAAGGGAGAATTTCGTTGCTGCAGATCTAGTAGAGGCAGTGCAGTACGGTTAGAGCCTCAAGTTAAACATATGTTAGGCTTGTCCGTTTTAAAATGAGCGGTTAAGTGGTCTGGCTGGCCTGGCAATGGAAAAAAAATAAACAAAATTCCTCTAACACCTGACATTGGTTAAACAGTTAAAACTCTTGTCCAAGATATTAAGAAATTAAGACATTTGCAAGGTAACAGCACGGCCTCAGCGGCTCAGTGGGACTGTGCCTGGCTTGCACAGCAAGAGTGTGAGAAGCACAGAATCACAAAATCCCAGGTTGGAAGGGACCTCAAGAATCACCTGGTCCAACCTTTTTGGGCAAGAGCCCAGTCCAGACAAGACGGCCCAGCACCCTGTCCAGCTGAGGCTTGAACGTGTCCAATGTGGTGGAGTCAACCCCTCCCCTGGGCAGATTATTCCAAGGGTTGACTGTTCTCATGGGGAAACATTTCCCTCTCCTGTCCAGTCGGAATCTCCCCCAGAGCAACTTGTGTCCATTCCCCCTTGTCCTCTCCATGGGACTCCTTGTGACAAGGGAGTCTCCATCTTCCCTGTAGCCACCCCTTAGGTACTGGTACGTGGTGATGAGATCCCCTCTGAGCCTCCTTTGCTCCAGGCTGAACAAACCCAGCTCTCTCAGCCCATCCCCATATGGCTGAGAGAGGCTTCCCAGCCCTTGGGTCACCTTGGTGGCCCTGCTCTGGACCCCTCCAGCCTGCCCACAGCTTTTTGTACAGTGGGGACCAGAACTGGGCACAGGATTCCAGGTGGGGCCTGGCCAGCGCTGAGCAGCGTGGGATGATGGCTCCTGTATCCCTGCTGGTGATGCCCTTGGTGATGCCCCCCAGCACCCTGTTGGCCACCTTGGCCGCAGCAGCACCCTGCTCACTCCTATGGAGCTTGTTGGCCACCAGGACCTCCAGGCCCCTTTCCACCTGAATGAATTCAGGCGAATGGGAAGACCCAGCCTGCTGAGGCTGAAGGGCTTCTCGGTGTCGTCATGGGAGGGACATCAGCCCTGTTCCCTTGGAGCGTGGCTCTGGAGTCATTCCCAGCCAGCAGTGCTCTCCCGGGCGTTGTGTGGGATCGGGCTGGCTGCTGGGGCGAGGGTGGAGGGGGCTGCACACGTGGGGCAGCCCGAGCATCGCGCTGGTGATGTTCAGGCAGGGGTAGTGTGTAAACAAGCAGGGAGCCTCGGGACCCTTCCCGGGGGGGGGGGTTGGTGCTCTCTGAGGTGATGCAATAGCAAGCCGTAAGCAAACGGAGCTCGCTTCGAGCCTGCCAGGGACTGCGGCAGCTAAACATAGCCCCAGAGGCTGGGCTCGCGTGGCCTCTGCCCGGCAGATGACTGCTCTGGGCTGGCTATAGAGTTACAAAGGTGAAATTCTTCAATTTGCGTCACGCCAGAGCTCAGCCTAGCTGTGCTGATGGTCTCCTCTGGACTCAAAATCTGCACGTCCCCAAGAGAGGGTGCGCAGTGCTGAGCATCCAGGTCAGTCTAGCCCCGCCGCTTGCCCTTTCCAACGCCATCCGAAGAGGATCCTGCTCATCAGCCTCTCCTGCTCCGTGCCGGTAGCAGCGAGCCTCGGCAGAGGCAGATGACGCTCCCGGTCTTTCTCCCTGGAGCCTGTGGCGCGTGGGAGGAGGTGCGCAGCAGGGGCAAGCGGTGACCCTGCCGCACCCTGTAATGGTGAACGGAAATGGCAGAGTACGGCTGTTTCGGTCAGGATGGTTCCTGAACGCACGGTGTTAGGACACTTCTGTTTCTCAAGCAGGGAGAAGCTTCAGCAACCTAACGTAAGAAATGGTTTGCTTAGTCATGCTGCTCAGAGGTTAATTAAAGTTGCATTATTGTGACAGTCCTGCCTTTTGATGGCTGTACCATGAGTAATGCCTTCGATAGGTTTTATGAACATCAGCTCTCGGGGGTGTCTTTAATGCTGCTTTTTGAATGAGACTGAGCCCAAGGTCCTGATTGCTTGTGGCTGCTTGACGATTCAATTGCACATTACTGGAAGAATACGCAATGTGCTGGGCTATGGTGTCACCAGGAAATTATTCACGTACGGCCCCGCTCCGGAGTGCTGGGCTGGATGTTTGTAACAATTAGCAGAAGCGTAATGGACATTTGTGTTCCCTCTTTCTCCCACCGAGGCTATCGAGCGTGTCTGGAACGGGCTGCATTTCTGCATGTTTTTCTTTTTTTAATATTGACAGAAACATGAAGTAATCGCTTCTAAATCTCTCTTAAAAGCAATTTAATCATGAGTGGAAGCAGAGGGGTTTGCTTTGCAGTTGCAACACTGTGAAATGTCTTAGGGCGAACAGCTGATGGATGACTGGAAAGCAGCAAGTCATTCTGCTGCAGAGCTAAACTCATGTCACTTAAAAGACACCACTCCAACTCAGTCTCTGCCCCATGATAGCATTAAAAATAAACTCGCTGCTTGACCAGGTATTTTGAGGTCTGTGTCTCACACTTCACGTAGGGCCCTCTGGAGAGCAGTCTGAAATGGGAATTGTATGGGCACGGATGAAGCAAACACAAGCAAACCAGTTCTTCTGTTTGTTTTCCTCTTCTGCAGGACAGATTCTGCATCCCACATGAACTACGAAAATCCTCCACCTTACCCTGGCCCGGGCCCGACCGCCCCTTACCCGCCCTATGCGCAGCAGCCGGGTGGTCCTCC
This sequence comes from Egretta garzetta, assembly GCF_000687185.1. NCBI lineage: Eukaryota > Metazoa > Chordata > Aves > Pelecaniformes > Ardeidae > Egretta > Egretta garzetta. The sequence continues at coordinate 606,972 of NW_009258787.1, forward strand.
TGGCCCGTACCCAGGCTATCCTCCCGGACCGACGGGGCCGTACCAGCCGGGCCAGCCAGGTTACCAGGGTTATCCCCAGTATGGATGGCAAAATGCACCTCCGCCTCCAGGACCAGTGTATGGAGATGGGCCTAAAAACACAGGTATGCCTCGCGGCCATGGTGCCACGTAATCGTGACCCTTTCTGGCTTGCGAATGTGGGAGTACGTTTGTTGACCTTGAAGTAATATGGTCACCAGCATCTGGCCTGAACGGGGCTGGGGGAGGTGGAGACTCGTTTGCAGTAGCGGTTCTGTTTATAGCCTGTTCTCCTGCTTTATTTTGCTGCTGTGTCTCTAACAGTTCTCCGGCTGTTGAGGGTACTGCTGAACATCCTTAATGCTGATCCCTCCAGGGAATCCTTGTGCTGAGGTTGTTATACATGCTTTTTGCTGGCTTTAGATTGGCCACAACTCTCATTCTGCCTGTCTTTGGTTGATAAGCTTCAACCAAAGACTGCACAGTTAAGGCTTGTAATATTCAAATGTGCCGTTCCTACTGAGTTCACGTGCATCAGTTTTCTTGAGCCCATCAGTATCTGTCCAAGTGATCGAATAGTACCACTGGAATCATTCCTGGGCTTTTGGTTTTCTCGTTCTGTGGAAAAACGCAGATTTCTGGGGAAGGGAAGGAGGACGGTGCAAGTTACCATGGCAGCTACCTGGTCCCACTGCCCCATCCCCTCAGTATGGTATGCTGGTTTGCCCTGGCACCCCTAGCTCTCGTGGGGCTCGCTGCAGTGCTTGGTGCAGGCTCGAGCTGTCAGAGGAGGGCCGAGAAGGTGATTAAGGGACTGAGCATCTTTATGTGAAGAGAAGCTGAGAGGTGGGACTGTCAGCCTGGAGAAGAGAAGTCTCAGGGGGGCCTATCCATGTGTATAAATACCTGATGGGTGGGAATGAAGAAGAAGGAGCTGGAGTCTTCTCAGTAGTGTCCAGTGACAGGACTGGAGGTAGTGAGCACAAAATGAAACACAGGAGGCTCCTTCTGAGCACAGGAAGACACTTTTCTAGTGTGAGAGCAATCAAACACTGGCACAGGTTGCCCAGAGAGGTGGTGGAGTCTCCATCTGTGGAGATACTCAAAACCTGACTGGACGTGGTCCTGGGCAGCCTGCTCTAGCTGACCCTGCTTGAGCAGGGGGCTTAGACCTGATCATCTCCAGAGGTCCCTTCCAACCTGGACAAGTCTGGGATTCGGACAAGCTTGGGTGTGGTCCCAGCCTTTTCCCCATTGGGAAGAGGAGGACTTAGCTTGGGGTTTTTTGGTAACTCTCTGTCTTGCTGGTAAGGACACTTGCCTACAGACCAAGTTGTTTCACAGGCTTCGGTTCTAAAATCTCTGCTCATACGTCATGGGGGTGTACTTGCTCCCTCACCATGGGGACTCATGCTGTCATGCCAACTCCAGTGCCTTCTTTCAGGCTTCTTCAGTGATACTCATCCGGCTGGGAAGCCAGAAACCATCGTTGCCTCTCTTCCGCTGTTGCAGTGAATATCACAAACAGACCCGAGCTGCTGAGAAGAGTCTTAAATACCTGTAGCTGTTCTGACTGCCTTGGGGTGGCAGAGGACGTGGCCAGAGCTACCAAAGCAGCTGCTCTGCAGGAGGGTGTGCGGGGAGCGCTGCTGTAGAGGTGCTGTCCAGGCACTGTGCTTTAGGTGGGAGCTGCTCTCGGGGGGGCACGGAGGCTCAGGCTTTGCATGTGCTGGGTGTGTCTGGTGTGGTCATGGGCAAACTAACCTGGGGTGGAAAGAAATGAGGCTAACATGTACCTTAAATCAAAACCTAAGTCAGTGCTTTACAGCCATGCAAGGCACTAGCACTTGGCATACCACTGCTGCAAAGACCGGCTGATACAGTGGGCATCAAAGCTGACGTCACTTGGAAAATTGTCAGGGCTCAGATGGTTCCCCCGAGGCCTTTGCCACCATGCGAAGCTGTCCTTGCCCGTTGCAGATTAAGGTCATTCTCCACATACTGTTGTTGCCATGGCTTGGGACAACACGCGCTGGCACTTGGGGTCTGCTCAGGGTTGAGGTCTGTATGCATTTGCTGCATTTTGAGATAACTGCCTGCCGTGCCCCTCCACCACTTCATGCTGCTCTGGCTCAGCCACACCCTCTGACAAAGGTCTTTTCAAAGCCCACGTTTTTTGGAAGCTGGAACTTCAGAAGTTCCCAGCAAGAGTTTTTCGCTGCGGTGAATCCAAAGCAGACTTGACATAGGTGGGTGGGCAGGCTGAACTGTGGAGAGGACATTTTCAAGGACTTTCCCCCCCCCCCAGTATTCTTGGCTAAAATGGTGGACTAGGTTTTTCCAACCTAAACTGTTCTATGACTAATGGACCGGTGTATGTAAAAATCATCCCTGGATTTATAGCTGATGTAAGATGATGGGAATATTCTGGTGTGGGTCTGGCCAGAGGACCCAAAAGTCAGCAAGGAACAACTGGTGTGAGTAGGAACCTGAATGAGGGCAAGTCATGAGTTTTGCTTCCTCTGCCAAGGAGTGAAGAGCTCAAGGGTCTGCCTTTGAGGAGGAGGCAGCAGCATGGTGATGCTTCCCACCACTGCCCCCGCAGGGACTCAAATTGTAATCAGGGTTTTCCCTGGGAAATGCACACAGTTTTGGGATGGCTAACGGGCATTTCTCAGTACTGGGGGTGGGGGGGAATCACTAGTCTCCCATGGAGAACATCTTTGGTTAGCACAAGTCTCACTTTGTGGCTGTAGCCATGGAAAGGGAAATGCTAGCAGAAGCTGGATGGAGCATGGGTCTGCTGCTTTTGACAGTCTGGCTTTGAGCCAGACCTCCTGCCTCGTTGGAGGTTTAAAGGATCTCACATCAGGCTGGACCCGGGAACCAGTGACACTGAACGGCCTCTGCTCAGATCAGGTCTCTGCTCTGCTCGCAAGCCTGGGAACCAGCACAAAGGAGTAGGCTGGGCAGTCGGAGAGGACACGTAGTGAAGTGCTCGAGTGCATCTTTTGCTGAGAGCCCAGGCTTATGCTGCAGGAGGCATGGTTGTGGTGTTAAACCTAATCTAACGCACCTGCAGTTCTGTGGAAGCTGCACCCTAACACGCAAACCAAAGACCTTGGGGCAAGTCCTGGCTTTGAACTGCCTTGCTGTAGCCATCTGTGCTCTCTGAGCCCACCTCGGGAACCTCCAGTTTGCATTGCTTTTGCTGAAGTGGATGTAAGGTACAAAAACATTTATCAAAGTCTATAAAATGATGTCAGGGCTGTAACTTTGTGTTTGTCTGCAAAAGCTCTTCCTTTTTCTTGATTCTCTCCGTCTGTTAAACACCCCTTCCTCCCGTTGCTCCTTTTTGGCCAGTTTGTCAAACTGGAGCCGGGTCTTTGTCCTGTGACACTTTAACAGAAGTCTTCTGAGAGAGCTTCCGCTGAGGCTTTGTTTAATGATCACCTCCAGCAGTGTCTAGTATGGAACGGATGTCCCTAAAAAAAGCCAATTTCTAAAAAAATCTGTTATGCTATAAATCTGTTGGTGTGGCTGAACCTCTAATACAAAACCAGACGTCGAAATTGAATCGAGTCATTACAGCCTGCCTAGCTGGTCTGGCATCGCTTGCTGTGGCTTGTCGGTTCCTGTGGGGTTTCCAGGCAGTGACCTGGGAAGAGCTGCCGCGTGGCTGCTCTCCTTTCAGAGCGGATGTTTTGCTCCCCTAGATGGCTTTGCTTAACCTAAGGAATTAAGCCGTTCCAAATAACGCAGCTGTATTTCTGAACAAACGTGTGTTCACATTGAAAACAAGGAAATTGGCTATACTTCAGATTTTGTGCTTTTAAGTTATGTTACTGTATAGGCAACCTGCAAAATGGCTCTTATGTTGTGGATCGTAGCTGGTGCACTAATGTGTGGAAGCAATTATGCATCATATTTTGGTCTTGAGTGGATCGCGTAGATGGAATTAATTACTGCTGAGCTCTCAAAATCTGGTGGTAAAGTAGCATTTCATGGTGACAGTGGTTTTGGTCTAACAATTTGTGGCCGTCTGGAGTAGCAATGGGCATAGCCTGTCCAACTGGCCCCTGGAGAAGAACAAACCTCATATGGCTTGCTCTCTGTATTAAAAAGAAAGCTGCATCTGAGATGTACCAGGGAGACAGCTTAAACGTAGCGCTGGTTTTGTCAGCCACGTTGCAGAAGAGCTCGTGAACCACGGAGCCCTGTTTCAGTGGCGGTGTTGAAGGGCTCTTGGGGCTGAGCAGCCCTGGGGTGAGTTCCCCGTCCTCGGGGGGTGGGAGCTGTAAGCCCAGTCCGGAGAGTACAGTCCCTCTTGCTGGGGTGGCGCGTGGCGAGGGCAGGTAGCGTCTAGGCTGGGGAGAGCTGTTCAGTGAGCAGCGACTCTGCTAGAACGGCTGAGAGAGGGAGGGTGTTGCCATCTTTTCAGTGTGATGCTGAACGGGGGCGCATAGGTAAAGGCTTGCTGGAGGAAGGGGCAGTCAGAACAGTGCTGATCGGGGAGAACAAGCGCATTCCACTCTGGACTGCGGGATTAGTTCGCCATGGGGATGGCCTGAGCTGCGGAATTCAGCTCGAGGTTTACGCACTAAGACTTCGTGGTGTTGGCCATGCGACTCCCATGTGTTCCTGCACTGTAGGCGAGGGAGCCTGCAGCTGGTAAGAACAGCTGGTGGCCCCTGTCCCTTCTCCCAGAGCGGATGGGGTCCAGCGTGGGCAAGCTCGCACCCCCTCGGAGTCACCCCAGCTACCTCCACGCCGTCAGGCGTGAAAGGCCTTGAAGCTCTGCTCCTTCTCCAGGTGGAGGAGCCGTGAGCCAGAGGGGCTGGGTGGCTCACAAGACCTCATGGCCATGGTTTTGGCTTTTTGCTTTGCCTTTTGGTAGCTGGCTTTTGCGCTCGCACATGCGACTGTAGCAAAGTCTCCGAAGAAACAACACTTCCGTCGTCTTGCAAGGGCTGATCACTGACTTCCCTGTTGTTCACGAGAAGTAAACAACTTGACCTTTACCTTTAGAGCTGATAATTATGTGCTGAGCCTGAGGGATATTATCCTTAAGGGTATCTGATTCAGCTTCCCAGCACTGTAAACTGACTTGCACTGATTTCTGTCTGCGTCTTCCCTGCTGTAAAAACTGAGGGCTGACTTTGTGTCTGTCCACACGAAGCCTGTGCAGGCGTGGGTTCCTGGAATGCCGTAGATCTGCCATCCGGTGTCACACGGGGCTTTGGGTGGCTAGAGGGAACTCGCCCGCACCAGGGCGAAACTGGGAAATGCGCAGCCGCGGGAGCGCGGTGCCGGCGTGGCGCGCAGCCTAAGAAGCCAGCCCTTCTTCAGCAGCAGGGGCTTGCTTAGGAGGAAGAACATACCTCATTCCAGAAAATACCTCACTTCCCCACCAGTATTTTCATTATAGAATAATTCGGTATCAACTGGCATAAGGAAGCCACAGTATCTGCTGACTGGTCAGCAGGTGCTGTCTTCTCTGTCTGTTAGAGGTGAAATGTGGTGCTGTTGATAACAGTGTGTTTCAAAAAGAAGTGGAAGGAGCCGAAACACAAAGTGACATACTAATTTTGAAAGCACTCGCTGGCGTTAGCAATTTGCCTGGCTTAATTTCTGCCCGCGTTGATCCATAACAGCGTGATGGATGAGGCTGTTCCGTGCTGTGCCAAAGGGAACCAGGCTCTGTCAGCAGCCTGCCTTCCCGCTGACGGCAAACAAAGCTCAGCGCTGCGTCTGACCTGCTGGTCACACAGGCTGGAAATCTTATTTCTGGGAGTTGATTACTTGCAGCAAAGCCGGCTGCGATAAGAGCAGCGGTCACAGCGATGCTGCCTGCCTCCCAGTGTTTGGCCAGCTGCAAGAATAAACAGGTCGCCTGGATACAGCCACTGCCCGCTGCTAGAGGGGTGGATTTTTCCTCTCCGCTGGTCTTGGTGTGGAAGGGAGGGGATCCTTATCGCTCTGGTTGGGCACTCTGGTGCCTTTTGGTGGTTGCCCTCTCACTTCTTAAACTGTGTCGAGCCGAGCCTTCCCCAGCAGTTTCTTTGGAGGGTGCACGTAGCGATTCCGGCAGGCTTTCTCTGTGTATTGACCCTTTCCAAGCAGTCTGTCGGAGCGTTTAGTTTAGCTGTTACTGTACTTTCAGGACCCGCAACTCCAGACAGCTGCCCAAAAAATAGAACCAAAAATCTCCATTGGCAGTTGTCCTCTTACCTGCTTCTCGTGCTGCAGCGTGCGCAGAAGCCAGGCGTTCCCTCCCCAAGGTGCGGTGCTGTGCCCCCCTCTGTCCCGCTCAGCTGCCTGCGCAAGCGGGGGGCTCCTTGCTGGCAAACAGCCCTGCCCTGGGGCTGATGGCCGGACCGGCACTGCCCGTCGCCCCCACCGAGGGGGTCGTCTGAGGAAAGCCGGACACAAAGAAAAGAATTTCTGAATTCAGGTCCTGCATCTGGAAACCTGCTTCAGAGAAGCTGGCGGAACGGGGCGAAGGCTGGCTCTGCAGTGGGCCGAGTGAAACGCGGCCGCTGCTCCGGGCAGCCCCCGTCCGCCGGGCGCCTGGCCCCGGTGAGGAGCACGCTGTGCAAAGCCTTCCTCCAGCGCTGCAGAGATGGTGGTGCTCGGGCGCCGGGGCTGCTCGAGGAGAGCCTTGCTACCGAGAGCCGCTGCTCGCTGTGGCGTGTTCCCTTGGCTGTAAGGCTGGGCTTTGTCCCTCCCGTCCGTCACCCACAGCGCTCTTGTGAGACCCGTGTAAGACTGAGTTTGTGCTGTGTGAACCCCTCTGAGCCAGGTCTTGTTTAAATCTAGGGCTGATGCTGATTTTCAATGAAAACACTGACTCAGGCTGAGAATGTGCTGTTCTTAGCCTTGCAGTTGACTTGGTGGAAAATGCCTTCTCACTTTCACAGTAAATTTAAGATTTCACGGATTTTAAAAAAAAAGTTAGAGGAAGTTCTCCAATTCAGTAGTTTTGGGAGATGTCTCTGCATCTGCTGCAGTCTAGAAGAAAACTGAAGGGTCTGAAGCCCTGAATTACGGCACTTCCGAGCTGGGGGAAGCTGGTTTCTGGTATGACACCGTCTCCTGTGCGCTTTCTGATCTGCGCGGTGGGGCTTACAGAGCTTCGCAGAGCTGGCCGATGCCCGCTGACGTCCTGCGAAGACTTGAGTGCTTACTACGTGAGGTGTGCTTCTCTCCTGTAGGGCGTGCCTGTAGCCCTGCTTTTTGGAGACGTTGAACCCTTCCTGGGCGCATCCATACTCCACAAATGCTGGTTAGGATCACTTCCATTATCTCAGAGATCTCAGAATCCCACCCCTGTGTGCTCAGGTGAGGAAACTCGCCTCTTTCCCAGCCCTGAGCTCAGCCACAAGAAAATCTTGTGCGCGGTTTATGATCGGACGTAACCCGTGCTTGGAGCACACGCCGTGAGCGAGAGGGGAACAACTTTCCCCTTGTGTGAAACGCGGCCGGTGCGGCGCTGGCTCTGGGAAGTGCTCGCTTGGCACGCCTGCACGGTGATTTCCCGGAACCGTGTTGCCTGTTCAGCTCCCTGAAAGCTGAGCTGGCTCTCCAGGGTGACCGTGAGAGCTGCTCGGAGTTGTGGGAACTGAAAGGCAGAACGTTCCTCACCTGCTCGACGCGTCCTGGCAGCCGCAGAGGAGGGCAGGTCTGGTGCCGGCGTGGGTCGCTGTGCATCAGTCGCCTCCGCCCGAGTCCGGGCTGAAATCTGGGCTGGGGCAGCAGCGGCTGCCCGGCGGGAGAGGGCTTGCAGGTGAAGCCAGGCGTGCTGGCTGGCAGTTTGCTGCCTCGGTTTTTGCTCAGGTGGCTCTGGCAGTAGAGCCGTTTGTGTCGTGAAACTTGCTCTGAGCCTTTTGCAACTTTGGGGGATTTTTGCTGGGAAGTAGGCGATTGTATTTCCATCTGGGTCTGACTGGTATCTGCTTCAGGAGCGTGCTAAGGTATTTCCCGAAACCCAAATACGGTGTCGGTAGAGACTGTGCATACAGTGAAAGCCTCTGAGCAGGAAGGAGTTGGGGGCTTGGGGAATGTGACCTGGCGGGCATGAAGCTGTTAAGCATCAGCAAATATCCCCAGAGAGGAGAAAGAATTAAATGCCTTTCTTGCCAAGGGAGTTGGATCTCATCTGTGCCCAGGCTCTGCCCTGGAGGTCTTGTGGGCAAAGAGAGGAGGGCTGGGGCAGAGAGGAGCCTTGCTGGCGCTCGTATCAAAGTCTTGGTTGAAGTCCTAGGGTCCCTGTGCTCCAGTCATGCTTGCTGCCCGCGCGGGGTTTTCTGCAGGACACGGGGCTGGCTGGGAGGTCGGGGCTGGGTGTTCCTTCCTCCTGCAGTGCCGGGGCTGCAGGCCCAGGGCACACGCCCCGGAGTGGCTCAGAAACACTTGATTTCTTGTCACCGCCACCTCTGTGTCCCTTGGCCGCCGCTAACGCCCTTGTGCTGACTTTCCCTTCTCTGGCCTCCATCCTGAATGGCCAGACTTCGAAGGACTCTGGTAAGAGTATTTTGAAGGTAGAACCAGATGCACAGACCGACTTGACTTGGCAATTTGCTGCGGGCAGCACTTAACCCTGTAAGAAGTTATTATTCCAAGGGCGGTGTGCAGTTTTGAGCAAGACTTCTCGCTTGCTGGCTGGACGAGTGAAAACAAATCTCTTGGTGCAGAAGTGGTTTGTGATAAAGAAACACTTTATTCCCATGTAGCAAAAGGCTTATTGGCCCCTCTTCTGCTGTGTGCTTCCTCCCAGACGAGAAGACTGGGGTATTAACTAATACTTCCACTCCCAACAGTTGTTACTATGGCAAACAGCCGTGCAGATACCACAGGGAGAGTTTTTGGTCCGCAGTAGCGGTGGTTGGTGAACTGCTTGTTGCTGCTTCCCCCTGGGGGCTCCAGGCCCTCTGCAGCAGCTTACGGCACCTCGGAGCGTAGCTAACGTGTTTGCATGCGGGGTCTGCGGGCTGGCACACACCTGGAGCTAAAGAAGAAGTCAACTTCAAGACCTACTGCTTCTTGTCACGCTCCCAGCCCTCTCGCCGTAGGAGAGGAAGGAGTCCCCGCAGCTGGCTGGTGCTAGGCTGGGCCGGCCCTGGGGGTCACGCACCTCGCCTCTCCCCGGGCGGCTGACTCCTTGGCTTGCCTGAAGTGGGCTTTTGCTTGCTGTCTGTCTGCCTGGATGTCATACCTGAAATACCTAGAGGGGGGCCAGGGCAGCAAGACTTCGGGGAGGGCGTGCAGAGCTGGAGGGCTCCCAGGCGCCATCACTGCCTGCTTTCCGGGGGGGGTTCCCTGTGCAGGGAGGTCGGTACCTTAACAGTGATGCCTGGGCCGGGGTGGGCCGGTTCTGTCATCCGAGCTGGTATCCTTGTACAGCAGCCCTTGTGGGACCCAGGAAAGCACTGCGATAAGCAGCGCTACAGTCTAAGGTCACGATTTTAGTTTATACCAAACCGGGTGAAAAGTATTGCCCATGCCTTTCCCTCGTGGAGCTAATGATTAACATATCGGTTAGGTATGAGCAGAAACAAAATGTGTATGCTTAAGATAAAGTGTGAAATAACAAGGTATTGTAGTATTTGTTTTAAAAACAAAGTGGGAGTTATTTGCACTGGATTGTGCAGGCTGGTACTGTGTGATTACAGGGAGTGCTGCCGCCTTCGGGGTAAGCATGATTCATGGTCATCTGCGCTCCTACGGCTGATTAGGAGACGGGAGGGTCTGCTCAGCTTACACCCTCTCCCATCCTGTTTCCGGAAAAAAAAAATGGAAGCATCAAAACTTGAGCCTAAACTGGGTGCAGTGTGGTGCCTCTGAGGGAAGTCGCTGGGGGCTTCTCTGTGGGACCACCAGTCCCAAAGTGGCTTCTGCCCATAGGAGCAAGGAGCCTGGCCTGCCGTCGGGGGTCTTCGGAGTGCCTGACCCTGGGCAAAAGAGAGGCACGAGGCAGCTAATGAAGGCCCCAGTAAGGCTCCCCACAGCAAACTGGGTGCCTTTAGCTTGGAGGCATTCAGGCTTCTGAGAAGAAGCGGTACAAAACTGGCAGTTCCCCTAATTGCTGTATTTGGGGTTGGGGTTTTGTTGGCGAAGCTGTTCCAGTCAAAAACCTGATCTCTGTTAGTGGAAAACTGCTGGTTGAAGTGAGCTGGGAAGACGTGGTGGGGTGGCTTGCAGCAGTAATGTGCTGTGCAGGGCTTCCTGATGAAATGACTCTAAGGGGTTTGAGGAGGTGCTTAGGGTTTTGCTGTCCCTTACTGTGCTGCTTGCGGGGGCTCCTCTGCATCTGAAGCGGCGCTGATGTGCAGGCTGGGAAGGGTGGATAAAGGTGCTACCAGGCACTCCTGACGTTGGGTGCTTCTGCCACTGTGTTGGTGCCTTGAAGCTGCTGTTCAGCTGCACGGTGTCCAGAATGAGAGGATTGGTATAGGATGTCTCCCGCTGAATGAGAGGGCTGGCTGGGAATAGCGTGGCCTTTCTTTGGGCTGGTTTTTACCCTATGCACTGTGGTGGCTGTAAGCTGACAGCTCGCCCGTTCTGCTCTTGCTCTCGCCTGTATGAGCCCCACGCGCGACCGCTTGATGAGAAAAGCTTTTTAGTGTTAATGCTGTATGGGTGCTTACAGTATCTCCGGCTGGTGACGGCAACAGAACCGCAGCTTCTGAAGCACTGATGAAGCTTTCAAGAAAGTGATCGTCAAACTCAAACTGTAAGGGAGAGATGGGCGGGTTATTTAGAGCATCGCCCAGATGCTCTCCAAGCGGCGACTGTGTTTCCTCTCAAACCCCAGCAGCGGCTGACACCGGCTCCCACGAGCTGGCGGTGGCAGGGGTCCCGCCGGAGAGCCTTGCCCTCCCTGGCAGAGGAGCTCCGCAGCGGAAGGCAGCGGCTTCTCAAGGGTGTGTCTCAGATGGTTGGCTTGGGGGCTTTCCTTGAGCTTGGAAGGTCAATGGGTTTGGTAAAGTGCCGTAACCCCCTGCATGGGGAAAATCACAGCTTTTTCTCAGAGGGTTCCTGCAGAAAATATGCTACAACGTGCTGCTGGTTTGAATGACTTCCAGCTTTTAGCAGAAGCCAGGGAAAGGACGTGGTTTCTTTCCAGCGCTGCTTCCCTGTTTCTACCCAAACGTCGCACCCCCGAACCCACGGCGAGTCCCAGAAAGGCCTTGGCGTGGCTGCATTCCCTCGCCATCCCTTCTCCTGCCCCAGCCCTGAACCGTGGGAGGGCGGTTGTGCCTGTG
>NW_009258787.1:618287-620935 GCF_000687185.1 Egretta garzetta
CGACGCGCTTGTGCAGCGGCCCACGTGAGCGGCCACGCAGTGACAGGGCCGGTGTCCCGCTGCACAGGCCCAGGCTTGGAACGAGCCACTTGGCGTAGTATTTCGGCAAGTCTTTCATAACAGCACGTTATGCGTGCCCTGAACACACCCTGTCAGTATGTCCTCGGCACTGGGCTGTAGTTTAGAACTGCTAATGGATTCGTCCTAAATACTTCAGGCAGACTCTTCTGGTGTGCCTGCAGTCATGGACAGCCTGCTATAAACTGCACCCATTTCGGCTCTGCCTGGTGGTGGGGAAGGTCACACAGACGCAGCAAAGTATGCCGATAGACTTGATTTCACTGACTCCTTTGCAAGTTGCTGACTAACCAGCAAAATCCTTCACTGGTTCGTGTGCTGTGGCGGGGTTGCCAGGGTTAGCGTGTCGTTGGACAGCCCGTGCCTGCGGCGTGCTCAGGCATCGTTGCGTTGCCGCTTAGCGCTGAGCTCCCCCCCAGCAGCGTCGCTGTAACGCCAGCAGGAGCAGCCGGTGGTGTCGGAGCGCGTCCCCGGATGGAGCCTTGGCTGCCGCTGCGGGGGCGGCCGCCTTCAACCAGGGTGAACATGGGCTCGGCTGGGGTGGCCGAAACCCGTCCCTGCCCTCTGGCCCGTGGGTTGCATTGCAGCGACGCAGCCTCCTCCGGTCAGCAGACGCCTGCCGGGGCCGGCCAGGCCTGCCTGCGCTCGGTGTGGGGGGGCCAGACCTCCGCGCTCGGGGGCGGGGGGTACCCACCCTGCAGCCTCAACCCCGCTCAGCTGCTCCAGCAAGGGAGCCGAGGGTACGCCAGGCGCCCCCAGCGCGGTGCAACCTTATGCTGCCCACCGGATTCGGGAGCATCGCGTGCTGCAGAGCTTTCTCGGGGGCAGGGAAGGGCGTCAGCTGCCCTGCGTTTCAGTCGGTCTGAAGCTGCAAGGACTTTGCTCTGGAGCAAGTTCCGTGGCATGTGTTCTTGCTGGTGTTTTCCAGAGGTCGGTCACCCTGCTGCCTCCTAACCACCAGGAACCAGTGCTTCCCTAAACACCCTCCCAGCCCCCTTCCGCTGTGCAGATCTGGATGTCTCGGGGCACCGTGGCCCTCAGTTTTGGGTATTGCAACACTCTGGCAGCAGCAATCCAGCGCTCCATGATTCCAAAGCAGGACAGCTTGAACGGCAGCCGGTTAGAAACCAGAGCTGCCTCTCCAGCACCGGGAGCTGGTTGGGAAGGCTCCTGAGCAGCCCTGGGGAAAGCCCCCCCAGCTGTTTGCGGGGTGGCAGGGGCCGGCGAGCACCCTCTCCCACCCGAGCGTCGGCAGGAGAGCGTGGCTGGTCCCTCTGCTGAGGAGCTCTTGGCCATCTCTGCCTGTCGTGTGCGCTCTGCCCTGCCCAGCAACTGCATGTCACTGGTTATGCAGGACACTCGGAGCTTTTGGCACGTGTTTTGCCTTCGCTCGCTGTAACAGGACCTTCTCAGAGGAAACAAGGACACCAAAGGGTTAGCAGCTCGTGGGTCCACCAGGGGGGAAAAAACCAAAGGCCCAAAGGTTTTCCCGTCCTGAAACACAGCAGTGCCTCCTTCAGTCCTTGCCACTGAACTTGTTCTGCATAGCCCTGCCCTGCTGCGCTCCTTCCTCACAGCCTGGGCTGGCACAGAGGCGGCGTGTGGCGCCGGGGCTCGCTCCTCCTCACAGCTTGGCGTGCGAAGCCAGACAGAGGGGCAGCTCTGCCTGCTGCGGGGAGAACGCTGCTCAGCCCAGGGGGCGAAGGGACCCGCTGTCGGGGTGCCCAGCTGCTCCCAGCGGTGCTGGTGGGTGACGGAAGGAAGGCAGAGCGGTGCGGGCAGCCCTGCTAAGCCAGCTCCCGCGCCGGGGCGCCAGGGCACGGCTCCCTCCCTTCTGCTGCTGGGCAGGGGTGACCCACTGCTCCAGGGACCTGACCGGCCGCTGGTGCCAGCAGGCACTGTGTGGAGGGGCACGGGAAGGAGCGGAGCTGGGTCACCTCGCCAGGGAGAACAGGCAGTGAATAGAGACCTACTGATGCAGTGCTGTGCGAGGTCAGATGCTCACAGGTCTTCGTGCTTTTGACCGTGAAGCCTTTGCAAGTCTTCCATGCGTGGTTTGAGCGCACGCCTGGGGCTGCAGGCAGGTGGGAGGGGAGGGCCTGACCCAAGTCCTGTCTGCCTCGGGACAGATTCCCCTTTTGGATGGGTCAGGTCTGTGGCCCACCCTTTCAGAGGGCTGAAATAAGCTCTCGGGTGGCAGGAGGAGTGCTGGGCTCGCAAGTGTCTCACCTTGTTCTGCACTCCTTGCTGCTGTGGCAGGAGGTCATGCAGCTCCCCCAGGCCCCTGGGCTGGGCACGGGAGCCGGGTTTCCATCAGGTCCTGGTCTGCTCCGGCCAGGAGATGCCTTCAGCTCTGCAGGAGCAGGCAGGGCCAGCAGCTCCGGGGGGAGGAGGGCACGTGGCACCTCCTGGGCCCCAGCGCAGCCTGTCGCAGCCCTGCGGCACGCTGCCACCTCCTCCTGGGGCTGTCGGGAGAAGAGAAGGGCTTGCACCCCGCTGTCCCTGGGGCTGGGGCGCCCCGTGCCGTGCCGGATGCTCGTGGGCAGCTGCACGGACGGGCGGGAGGATGG
>NW_009258787.1:620958-622815 GCF_000687185.1 Egretta garzetta
CGCCTGCTCGCCGCGCTGTTACTGCCAAGGGGGCACAGACCCTACCTGAGGGCAGGCATTTGGGGGGTTACTGGGCTGCTCCTCTCTCTGCCCGGGCAGGATTTTGGTATCACGTAAGCCGGAGCACGTTATCCTCCACCCATCGCTCTTGACAGAACTGAAGCAGTGAAGGGACACACGCACCCCCACCCCCTTTTTTGTGAGCCAAGGCCAGCCTGGGGGAGCACCAGGCTGATGGCGTGAGCGTCTCCTGCCCAGGCCTCTGCCTGACAACGCGGCGTGTTCAGCCACTCGACTCACAGCGCTCGCTGCCAGCCCGGGTCGGGCCCCTGCCCGGGGACACGCTTCCCACGCAGACCGTAGCAAGCAGACCCAGGAGAGCTTTAGGGAAGGAAGGTCGCGTGGCTGCCCTCAAACTGCTGTGGTTCTGGGCGCGATAGCCCCAGCTCCGTGAGGAGGAACCAAACCGCTCATCTGTCCCAGGTGGCCTTCAGGGGCTGGCAGAAAGAGCAGGCGGTGTGCTGGAGACCCCGCTGGGAGAGCTCCCTCCGAACCTGGGACTCCCTCCTGTGCTGTCAGGCGGCCGGCACGGTGCCCCGAATCCCAACAGCCTGCTGGGAGCCCCTGGGCCGCCCTCCAGGGGCAGAGCTCGCACGGCTTCTGTCTATGAGGCGATACCCTGAGCGTAGCGGGGGCGATCCAGGCACCGGCCCCTTGCCAGGCGAGGTGCCCGAGGATTGCCCGGTGAGAGCTGGCTGTGCCTCGGGCGCTGGGCTGCCAGAGCTGGAAGTCCCCTCGCCTGCAAGATGGACACAGAGCTGGAGCAAGGACTGATCCCGGCCCTGGCTTCCATGGGGAGGGGGCAGTTACGTGCGTGATGGGGCTGGAGCGGTGTCAGGGGGCAGCTCTTTATTAAAAGCAAGCTGAGCTAGCGGTGCCAGCCTGAACAGGGAACAGGCAAACTGCGGATGCGCTCGTAGCTAGGGAAGGTGGCATCTCCTGGAAAACTCTGCCCTGGGTGCCCGTCCAGCCTCACCCGCCCGTGGCCCGGCTGGACCTGGCAGCAAGCAGGTTCTTGTTTTCACTGTGCTAAAACTGTGGTTTGGGATTGTGCATGGAAGTGACCCAACGGCAAGGAACCCGCCCCTTGCTTTCCAAGCCAGCCTCTGCTGATCCTGGGCCCTCCGGCCGTGCCGGTGTTCTTGGCCTCAGCCGTTGAGGCTGCGAGAGAGGGAGGCCCTGACGGCGATGCCTCCTCCTGCGCCCTCTCCTCGCGGCAGCCAGGTGACTTTACCCTCGGGTAGGTCGGACGGGCAGAGCTGAGCCTGCTGAAGCCCTGGCCGGTGCAAAAGCTCCCTCTGCCCAGCACCCAAAACGCAGAGCGAGCTTTCTCCAGCCTTGAGGGGCAGGGGGGCCGCTGCTCTGCCACTGAGCTGGGCTCTGCCCACGGCCCCTCTGTACCCACCTCCCCACGGCCGTTCCCAGGCTGAATCACCTGGAGCCCACCTCCTGCCCCGGGACCTCACCTTGTCGTCCTGCGGTAGGTGGCGAGGCTCCGCTGCAGGACACTGCTGAGCACGTTAAGCAAAGCCCATGGTGCCTCTGTGAGAACGCATTTACGGGCGGGCAGAAAATGCCGGAGGAGGGAACAAAACAGTGAGAAACAGTAGAGGGTTGGAGGAGGGGGGTGTGTGCTCTGGCTCTTCGCTGCAACCTGCGGAGGACCATGGAGTGGGTGGATGTTTCCAGAAGGACCCATGCTGGAGCAGGTTCTCCTGGCAGGGACCCTACGTCGGTGGCCGGCGCTGGGCTGGCGCTGGGCTGGCTGGGAGCTCGGTGGCAGCCCCCAGTGGTGCC
>NW_009258787.1:623076-623597 GCF_000687185.1 Egretta garzetta
CTCTGCCAGGCTGCAGGGGAGCCACCCCACCCCCCCCCGCTCTCGCCTCCCCCGGCAGGAGCAGGGCAGAGCTGCCGTGTACGGGTTGCAGCCCCCGTCCCCCTGTGCTGCTATGGGGAGGAGGCAGGAGGGACGATGGCGTTTTAGTGCGCGTTTTGTTCCTCACTACCCAAATGGGATTTTCCCCGTTGAGCCTGTGTTGCCCGTGACAGCACTCGGTGAGCAGCCTCCTTGTCTTTGTGCAGCCCACGAGCTTCCTCATCCTCCTTTCCCATCTTGTGCTGCTGAGGAGGGGCAGCAAGTGAGCGGCTGGCTGGGAGTTGGGCCCTTGGCCACGTCTCACCCACCGCCCGCCTCACCCCTGCTCCTTCCCCAGCACCCCCCTGCGGGTGCGGAGATCCTAACGCTGCCCAGCCCCGGCAGCCTGGGCCCCGCTTCCCCGGGGGCCCCTTCCCG
Source organism: Egretta garzetta (assembly GCF_000687185.1). Lineage (NCBI taxonomy): Eukaryota > Metazoa > Chordata > Aves > Pelecaniformes > Ardeidae > Egretta > Egretta garzetta. Next base: position 623,533 of record NW_009258787.1, read on the forward strand.
TCGAGGGGTGCTGCAGTGCCGGGAGGGGCAGGGGGGCCCCGCGGGTGCGGCCGCCCCGAGGGAAA
>NW_009258787.1:624122-625863 GCF_000687185.1 Egretta garzetta
GCGGCTGCGCCCGCCTCCGTACCTCTCACCGAGTGCTATGCAGGCTCCCCACTCCCGTCCCGACTTCTTTCTGTTACTGTAATCAACGCTCTGCTTTGCACAGCCAAGGGTTCCCGTCTGTCAGTCCTAGCGCCTTGCTGGGGTGGGGGGTGCACTCCTTTATTTTAGGAAGGAAAAATCCCTTTTTAACGTTTCTAAGACTTTTGTTGTAACTTTGCAGAATGTGCTGATGGTGTCTTTCAGCCAAAGGCATTCTGGTGAAATGTGTATTTATCGGCTGAGATTTTCCTAGTCCTAGAAATGAAGACGTATGCAATAATTAAAGCCAACAGTTGATTTTCTTCGCTAGGTCCTGACTGTTTCAATAAATCTGTCCCGTAGAGGGTGTGCTTCCCCCATCGCCGTCTGTTCTCAGCCTCCCGCGTGCGCTGACTCTGCAGCAGCAGTGGTGGACTTGGCTCCCAGCGTTTGCCGCAGAAGCTCGTGCCTCGACCCCTCCCTGCTGCCTGGCCCTGCTCTTCCCAGCAGCTGGGGGATTTTCTGCCGCAAGCTGGTGCGGGAGCCGTGGGAGCGCAGGGAGACCGGCGGGGCTGGGCAGGGTGGAGCGCCCGTGCCCGGCACCACCAACCCCTGCCCGCGCAGGGCAGCTCAGCTGGGTTTTCATCCCTCTGCTTACGCAGGGCTGGAGGTGGCGGGGATGGTCCTGGGAACCCAGAGAGCTGGGGGAGCGCGTGCTGCGTGGCTGCGTGTGTGCACCAGCAGCTCTGGGGGAGGACTGGTCCCGCTCAGGGGTTTTGGGCACTGATCCGTCATCCCCCTGCTGCAGAGAACAGCCTTGCAGGGGGGAAATCAATGGGTAAGAAGAAACAAGGCCATGGATTAATTTAGTGCTGAGGATTTGTAGCTGAAGCTGTTTCGTGGCACGCCCGGCCAGAAGAGGGATTAAAAGCTTTCGTCTGCAGAAAAGTGGGGAAACCTGGTGCTGGTCACCACGGGGGCTGGGTCCCACCCAGCTGCCCTGCTTGGCTGCTGCTCGCCTGCCCCCAGAACAGAACGGACGCTGGGGGACTGACGGGCGCCGCGTTTACCTCGTATGGCCTGAAGATCGCGGGCTGCTCTGTACGCGTTCACAGCAGGGTTCAGCGGGCGCTGCCCTCCCCATCGCCCAGCTCTGCGCCCAGCCAGTGCCAGGAGAGGGAAGGGTGGCCCATGCGGAGCTAAATTTGGGCTGTGCCTGTCTGGATCCGAAGGCTGTCCCTGCGCGGCAGCCGAGGCAGCAGCTCTGCTCCCCTGCGTGGGCCCGGGTCCAGCATCCAGGCCCGAGGGACCCAGTGGGGGGACAGGGCTCAGCAGCGAGCTGCATGGCAGAGCCACGCGCGAGGCTTGCTCGGGCCTCCCGAGGGACCTCGCTGGGCTCCTCTGCACTTTGTCTGGGAGTTGCCCCCGACTGGGCGCCTGCTGCCTTTGGCACAGCCCGGGCCCGCTGTACGCCTCCACTTGGGTCTTAGAAAGGCAGTTTTGGGGCTCGGTCTGGGGCAAGGCAATTTGGTTTGGGTTGATGAGGGCCCCTGGCAGCAGCCTGTCCCCGGGAGCCTTCAAGCCCCTCGCTGGGGGCTGCCCCCCTGCAGGCTGCAGCCCTAAGCTCGGGTCTGCTGCCAGGCTCCCGGAGGCTCCCTGCCCTGGGAACGGGCACTGTCAACTCCCCAGTCGCTGTTACCTCCCCCCGCAGGGGTGGTGCCGC
>NW_009258787.1:626363-626658 GCF_000687185.1 Egretta garzetta
GGGCTCTGGAGCGGGGAGGCCCCCGCCAGCCCCCCGGGACACCGCCTTCCCCATCCCGCTGCCAGGCAGGGGGTGAAGCCCAGCGCGGTGCGGGGCAGCCCCTGGCCACTGAGCCCAGCTCCAGGCTGATCCGCCCTGCCCAGGCCAGGCCTGCGCCCTGCCCCAGACCGAAACGGGTGGACGCCTGGTCCAGGACCCTCCCGGTTTGCCCACGCCCGCACCCTTGCTGGGTGCTGCCCAGCACGGCAGCTGGCAGAGCCACGGCTGGGAAGCAGCGGACGCAGCAGCTCCTGGG
>NW_009258787.1:626729-627802 GCF_000687185.1 Egretta garzetta
ACACCCAGCCAGGCACTCCCAGCCCCACTGCAGGGCCCGTCAGCCCCTCACCGGCCCAGCCACAAGCCCGGGGGGGGCACACGGGCACAAAGGCAGCCAGGAACCCGACCCAAGGGCACGGGAGGCACCGGCACTGTCTGCAGGGCCCTTCCCAGGGGCAACCCCAGGGACCCCCAGCCCCGCGCCCAGGCTCGCCCCTCCCTGTGCGGGATGCAGCTCTGCACAGCGCCTTTGGGAACAAAGATGTTGTTCCAGGATGTCCCACCTGGCATGGGACACGGGATCGGATGCAGGGAAAAGCTGTTTGGGATTGCACAGGACTGGCTATGGAATGTTTTGTGGAGGACCCTAAGGCAGAGGCGTAGGTGATTTGGGGACGAATAAGTGCAGGAAAAAATCGTGTGGTGTGGGGCTGAAAGGCCGTAAACGCCCGGTGCGTCAGTGCGCTTGTCCAGCGCCCGAGCAGCGCGGTCTGTCCCACCCTAGTAAGGTCCTCTCACGCTGTCCTGGGCGAGGGCTCCCTGCGGCGTGCACGCCCGTGTGCGCAGGGTGCGAGCGCTCTGGGGCCCAGCTCATGGGGGCGGCGATGGCAGCCAGTGCCAGTGCCGGTGCGCCATGACCGGTGAGGATGCAGCCGGAGCGGCCGGTGTCGGTGATGGCGCCTGGGGGGGGCAGGCGGCACAGGGCCTGCCCGGCGCGTGACGGTGCCTGTGTGTCTACGGGGCGAGAGCACAGAACTCAGCAACGGGACCTGGAAACTCTGCCCAGCTCCAAGGTGCCAAGGAGCTGCTGACAGGAGAGGAGATGTCCCCGAAAGCTCCACTTTGGAAAAGCACCAAAGCCAGGAGCAGGGGACGGAGGAGGCCGTGCCGGCGCACTGCGAGCACAGAGCACAGGGTGGCACTGGCCCTCCACCAGCCCGCTGCCGCGCTGGGGCTCTGCCAGGCCCCTGTGTACGAGGAGGGAACCAGGGCCCGTCACCGCCGAGACAGAATAAATGACCACCAACCGTGGCTCTGCAGGTGCCTGTGATGGCCGGCCCCGCTCTGCCCTGCCCTGCCGCCCTCCCTTTC
>NW_009258787.1:628089-628915 GCF_000687185.1 Egretta garzetta
TGCAAGGCAAAAGCCCAGCGACACATTAAGGTCTGCCTTGGCCCTAACAGCACGCGCCGGGGCGCCGGGGCCGAGCGCTGCCCAGGGCAGAGCTGCGGGCACCCTGCCGCGGGCGTGCACGGCCCTACGGGTTTCCCGACGCGAGGACAGTGGTTATTCATTTCCAGAGGCATCCTGGACCTGTTAATCTTTAGCCTGGACAATGTTTACACAGACTTTGAATTTTGTTCCCTCTGAAAACCGCTCCTGGGAGCTGCTGCAGCAGAAGCGGGCTACAGTAAAGTGCAAGGAAGGGAATTGAGGTGAGAGCCCGTAACACCTGGAGGAGAATCACCACGCTGAGGCCGCCTTACGGAGACAATAGCAAAATCCTCTTGCACTTGGGTAAAACAGGCTCCTTCTCCCAGCTGGGCCAGTTCTCTAAACACAGACCCTCCTTTCTATCAGAAATTCCCTGGCATCATCACCAAATATGTGTGTTTCCTTAATCATCTTTAATTAGGCTGGGCTTGGCAAGGAAGCAGCCCTAAGCTGTGCATCCCAAGATAGGAATTCAGCACGCAGCGTTTTTTCCTGCTAGTCTGGGTGCTCCTAGGTGACTGGAAAAATCAGCGCTTGGCTCTTTTCACTATTTTCTCCGGGTTTCCAAACAACAGACACAACAGTCCCCGGCGGACGCCAGGCTGGCAGACGGCGCTGCCGTGCGAGCGCAGGCAGCCCTCGCTGCTGGGCACAGACCTCCTCGGGCGGCGGCGGGGAGAGCACCGCTCCAAATGCATTTCGCTGGGGGCTGGGGGGACCCTCGGGGAGGCTCCCCAGAGCCGGG
>NW_009258787.1:629098-631096 GCF_000687185.1 Egretta garzetta
TACAGCCACACACAGCACCTTCCCGCGGGCCTGGGGAGCTCGGTGGAGCTCGGTCTCCGGGCCAAGCGAGGTGCCAATAAGCACTGGCAGGATTATTATTAAATTACAGGAGCCTGGGCCTCAGCCCAGAGCACCCTGCCATAGGCTCTGCTAATCACCTGCCTGGCCACGGGCAGAGGAGCCCGGCATGGCATGAATGACCTCCAAAGGCCACCAAAGGAAGGACAGCTAAAGGGGGTGTGCAGAGGTCCTCAGCACTGCCCCCCACGCAGGGGGGCTGGAGGAACGGCTGAAAACACACGCTGCCCCGGGTGCTGCACCCGTGGGTGCAGGCTGCGGCAGGAGCAGGCGCTGGCCTCGCAGGAACTGCGGGGTTGATGCTCCCCTGACAGCCTCCCCCCGACTCCCACAAGCCCACAGGGAGCTGGGACCCGCAGCACTGGAGGAGAATTCCTCAGCACATGGGACGGTCCTGCTGCCACCGCGCCACCCGTCCCCTCGCAGCAGACCTGCGGTGACACTTCTGTAAGCGCGGCTGAAATGCCCGTGCCATGAGGCCATCTCTTCCAGCCCCATTTCTAAACAGTGAAGGGCTTTTATTTAAACAGTGAAGGTTGTTAGTGACAGCTCGGGCCGTGGGTACAGCAAAGGGCTCCTTGTCCCGCTCATGCGGTGCCCGGGCACGTGGGGTCCCTCCCGGTTACAAGAACTGCTTTTGAGGAAACTGCTGGGAGAGGAGGCTCAGCGCGGGTTCCCACTGCCCGCGCCTTGCTGACGCACGAGCAGGACTTCTGCCACCGCCGCGCTGTTCTCACGCTGCCCGGGCAGACGTCGAGGGATTTCTCCTCTAGAGAAGTGAATCTGAAGGCTGCAAGGGGAGACAGGTCCTGGAAAACCTGCGTGGGCCCAAGCTCCACCTCGCTCTGCTGAGTGGAGGAGAGTGGCACCAGCGGAGCTGACTGTGCATTCATTTATCACTAAAAAAATATTTTTGATGCAGTTAGATTAGTGAAACAGCTCTGGCTTCCTGCCCCCTCCTCTCCCCCTTGTGCCCACCAGGCAGCCTGAGACCCTTCCAGAGAGCCACTCTCCACGGACCGGCTGGCCCCGGCAGGGACCTCGGGGAGCCAGGCAGCCCCGCTGCAGCCGGGAGCAGACGACAGCTCTGTTCTCCCAACACAGTGGGATTTCAAACGCCCCCTGTTAGGAAGCCGTGCTGGTGCCCATTTGGGCCCCACTTCCCCGGGGACAAGGGACCCCGAGCACCGACGTGGGCTGACGCAGCGCAGGCGCACTCCTGGCTGCCGTGACCCCCGGGGACCCTCGCTGCCCGCTCCGCGCAGTGATGTGCTTGCCCTCCGCGGGGGAGCAGGGGCCACACAGCTCACGGCAAAGGGACAGGGCTTAACGCCATTTCTTCACTTCAGCACCCCCTGCGGTCCCAGGCAAGTGAGGACGCGGGGAATTTGGATTTCCCTCAGTCACTCTGCTTGGTCATGTAGGCGCTGGGGCTTTCCTCCCAAAAGAAGCTTCCAGGAGAAACAAGGGAAAGCCTGCACCGGCAGCTGGGGGGCTGCAAACCTCCCGCGCTCCCCTGCAGGCCGGCAGCCGGCTCCCACTCCGGCTAACGGCCCGGATCCAGGGGGAGCGAGGAGCAGGCGGTCGCTGCGTTTGCCAAGATGCGTGGCAGAAGCGAGGTGTGCCTTCCCGAGGAGCTCTGGTCTGGCTTCTGCTTCGGCAATCACAGCAGAAAGAGCAGGAGCTTGCGTGCAAGCCCCTCCTCACCACGATTACTGGGGTCTAGACAGGAAACCCCGTCTCTCCCTGCTGCGCCTTCCCCGGAGCAGCGCAGTGAGCAAGCCAGCGCGCTGCCTCATCACAGCAGCTCTCCGAGGGCCCGGGGACTGACAGCACGGCACAGCACAGCTCCAGTCACCCCGGGGGCTGTTCCGGTCCAGCCAGACCTGCCAGGCTGCTGGGGCCTGGTCCCCGGGGGAG
>NW_009258787.1:631242-632818 GCF_000687185.1 Egretta garzetta
CCTGGGGCTGCCAGGTTTTAGCTCCTCACCCAGCACACGGGCGGGCGCGTTCCCCCTCCCAGCGTTAATCCTCTGTTGCCTGTGCGCGCGCAGCTAGCAGCAAATTCCCAGTGCAATGCCAGACCTGCACTGCATGAAATCAAAGGCTGCTGCTCTCCGCAGCCTCTGATATTACTTCTGCACCAGTAACTCCAGTGCTCGCCAGTCCGGAGCCCAACAGGGCATGGCAGCACACTGGCCCCGCGTGGCTGCTGCAGATTCAGCCCTGCTCCCCATGCCACCAGTGCAGCAAACTGCCCCACTCCCTCACCCTCTGGGCCCCGGGGGCCCCTGGCCAGACAAGAGGGAGAGGGTTACCCAACCAGCACCAGAGACCACCGCCCTAGCCAGGGAGGCCCAGGGTGTGACCGAGGAAGGAGACTTGCTCTGGGGGTGACAGGGTGAAGGTGGCACATTGCCACTCAGCACTCAGAAAACCCCGAACTCGCAGCTTGCCAAAGGGCCGTGCTCTGCAGCCAGGGTTAGGGTTAGGGTTAGGGTTTTAGGGTTAGGGTTAGGGCGCTGGCTCTCCTGGGCACTTAGGCAGCGCGTGGCGAGGCAGCGAGGGGGAAACACCGGCGGCACAGCAGGAAAGGGCTGGTTTGTCAGCAGCAGCTCTGCCTGCAGCCAGGGGCCGGCTCCTCCTCCAGGTTTGCGATTGCCACATCCTCTTGCTAGAGATTTATTTACCGCACTGCCAAACACACTTCTGGAGCGTTACTGGAACTCATTTAAGAGGCGCAGCTTCTGAACGCCCGCTGGGCCGGGGCAGTGAGCAACCCCCCACCCCAGGCCACTGCCGCCCCGCGGCTTTCGGAGGTTTCAGAAATGCTGCTTTGTGTTCACGACCCACACAGTAACTCCCATGCAGGGAGGAACGACCCGAGGTTGCAGGTCCTGCCAGCACACGGGAGGCCTCTCCACTGCAGAAGCAAGGAAGGGGCCAGAGGCCGCGCTGAAGGCGGCTGGAGGCACGCGGGAGAGCAGCAGGACTCGCAGCTGCAGATCTCCAGGCGGGCAGTACGCTACGCGTGCACGCTGAAACCAAGCCAGCTGCCCTACTGCAGCCCAGGACCAGCTCCTGCACCCTCGCTTGTTCCCACCACAGGCCACCCATCAGTTCTCATCCAACCCTGTATTTGTGGTGACAGCCCCTTGGTCCCGCTCCTGCCCCACTCCACCACCTACACTGAGACACGAGACCAACGCAGGGCTGCTCGCGGCAGGCCAGCGAGCTCCGGGCCACGCGCAGGACAGCTCATCGCGTGCAAAACTGTGGACGATGCCCCCAAAAGACTCCCAGCCTCTAGTTTTGTAATTCCTTTAAACTAATCCCGCTGTCAACAGCAGCCACCTTCCCGAGCAAGGAAGGGCTGCAGCCTTTGGGAGCAAGACAAACCACAGGCCTGGCGATCTGTCTGAAAGCCAGCCCAGAAGGAAGTCTTCTCACCTAAATCTGCTTCCTGGAAGTAGGTTTGCCATGCTAGCGGCTGCCTGCACCGAGATGGAGGGCGAGAAGGGACAGCCAAGGACTCGT
>NW_009258787.1:632880-633172 GCF_000687185.1 Egretta garzetta
CCCCCGGCCCCTGCCGGGGGCTCTGGTGCCGGCCTCCCAGGTTCTCCTGCCCCTGACTGCAGACAGTGCCACCAAGCCTGGCCCTTACTCTCCCCTCCCAGCTCTCGGGGGCCTTCCCCACTTCCAAGCCTTCCTGCAGCCTTCCTGAACCAGGTGTGGGGCAAGGGGCTCACCTGTGTGGGGTTTCAGTACAGCTATGTACAGCAAAAGCGCCATCTCCCACCTGACCAAAAACACAGCCAACGATGGGCTCAGGCAGCCCCATCCGACCGGCGACGCGCGTCCGTCTCCC
>NW_009258787.1:633339-634442 GCF_000687185.1 Egretta garzetta
GCATGCTTCTCACCGACGCGCACCGGAGCGGCGAGCCTGTGCCCTGGCACCGGTGGCTACGGCAAAAGCGAGGCCATAAACATTCGCCCCTGCCATTACCCCGTCTGCCGTGGTTTAGCCCCAGGCGGCAGCTAAGCACCACGCGGCCACACACTCACCCCCTGGTGGGGTGGGGGAGCGAATCTGCAAAGCAAAAGTAAGAAAACTCGTGGGTTGAGATAAGAACGGTTTAATAACTGAAATAAAATAAAATAAAAATAATAATATATTGTAATGAAAAGGAAAACAATGAGAGCGAGAGAGAGAGAGAGAAACAACAAAACCAAGGGGAAAAAAGTGACGCAACCACTCACCATCCACCAACCAATGCCCAGCCCGGCCCTGAGCAGCAATCGCTGCCCCCCAGCCAACCCCCCCCCATTTCTATACTGGGCATGAGGGCATACAGTCTGGAATAGCCCTGGGGCCAGTTGGGGTCGGCTGTCCTGGCCATGCCCCCTCCCAGCTCCCTGTGCCCCTGGCAGAGCAGGGGAAGCTGGAAAGTCCTTGCTGGTGTCAGCCCTGCTCAGCACTAGCTGAGCCATCAGGGGGTTACCAACTCCTGGTACTAAACCCAAACCCCAGCGCTGGGGCCGCTGCTGGGAGGAAAATTAACTCCATGGCAGCCGAATCCAGGGCACCATACCACGGCTCTCCCTTGCACTTTGCTCCGTCGCGGGCAACACTTGCTCCCTGACCAGCACTGCATGTTTGGGTTTGGCAGCAGCTGCAGAAATACTAGATTTAATACAAACAGAATTACAGTTCACGCCCCAAAGAAGAAAAGGAGTTGTGGTTAACAGAGGTGGCTGTGGCCTTTTGACACGGCGGGAAGTCACCTCCTGCTTGAGCCTCCCACCTCCGTTCCCATTGCATCATGCTGCCAGCAAGGCCAGCGCTTCGCTGGAGAAGCACGATGACGCACCCGGACCTTACATTCCTGGCAGATTAGAGAGCCAGCATCCACAGATTCCACATCAAGAAAAAACTATTAATCAGCTCCTCTCAGATGAGCTTTCAATGATCAAAGCAACATATTTCCGCCGGGACCATGATTCAGAGGC
>NW_009258787.1:634590-637323 GCF_000687185.1 Egretta garzetta
AGCTCGCTCGTGCGGCGCCGCCGGTGACTTTCCTGCTTCACGAAGCGGTTTCTCATTCAACGTCTGCTCCTTTTGCTCGCCACATTCCACTTCTCTCTCTTCACCTCAGCAAGAGAAAGAGAGCTTCAAGTCCTGACCTGCAGACACAAATATGCTTAAACCCAAACAAAAATGTTTCCATGGAAATTTAAGGATCTGCTATTGGAACATGCCCTCTCATTTCAGCCTTTTTTTTTTTTTTTTTAAACTGTTTTTCTACAAACTTGTTTTACATCCTACTTTTGAGGACGAAAGGAGCTGGCAGGTTCCTTCCCAGAGAACACCTCCCCAGCTCGCAGCACGCTTGGCTAGCAGCCGCCAGATGCTGGCAGCCCACCCTCACGCTCAGAAGGCTTTCATCGAGGAATGCTGCAGAGTCTTCAGGCATGATGCAGAGCCTCAAATAGGAGCCCTGATACAGCTCATCTTGTGACACCGTCTCAATAAACCTGCGAGCCAAGAGTTTCTGTACCTCCCGAAGTTAACCCAGGTCATTTTTGGCATTCCTCGAGGGCTCTGTGCGTGCACCCTTTGGGAAAGTGATCAGCAGATCCCGAGATAGAGCTGGAGCGCACGCTTGCCTGGGGAAGGATCTTCCCCGAGAGGAAAGCAAGCGGTGCTGCCCGCGGGCAGGGGGCAGGCAGGGGCAGCAGCGTGAGCTGCCCTCGCCCCTGAGGCCAGCGCTGCCGTGAGGGTGGCTGGAATCGCCCAACCCCCCCTTGCCGGAGAACGGCACGCCGAGCTGTCGTCACATGCACCGCGGGCAAGGCAAACGCTTTGGTCAGCCTGAGATCATGGAAGGTGACGTGCCGAGGACAGCGCGCTCTGTTTAACGGGATCTCACTTGGAACCCATGGACGGGGAGGAGGAGGAGGAGCTGAGCAGCACCCGGCGGCTCCTGCTGTGGGAGAAACTGCAAGAGCGGGCAGCAGCGCTGGGGCGGGGAGGGGCTGCAGGCAGGCAGCCCTACGCCCTGGTGGGTCCACCCAGCACTGGTCCTCACCCAGTGCCACACTGGCACTTGTACACGTTGGGAATTACCACGCTACAGCAACCACCAAATATTTAGATACACTCCAAGGCCTTCCAGGCAGAGTTCTTGCTCTCGGGAAGTTGCTCCGCATTTGCTCAAGAGTGACCTGCAGTCGGAAGGGAGCCCAGCTGGTTTCTGATGACAGCTGCTGACAGAAGCACGATGATGCCATTTACCTAAGAGGAGAAGTGATGACTCAGATCCCTGGGTTTTCCCTTTGCCATTCTTTCCAGAAGGTAACGGGGACCCTCAGTCACTTCAAAACCATCTGGATTAGAGGGAAGAAGAGAAGACATCAAGCATGCGTGCGCACTTGCCAGCTCAGGAGGATCTTTAGAAGCACCTGCCTAGGGAACTGCTGGTGCAAATTCACCTTCATCATCCCACTGACAGCACAACCAGCAGGGCTTCCCCCATTGTTATCGTAGCACCTTGAAACCACAAGGAACACAAAGTTAAAAAGCTGATTTGGAAAAGCGCCGGCCATGTTCCACACTCGCTACCAAGGGAGGCCACCTTCAAGAGAAGAAGGGGCAACGCAAGGGGCCGGAGAACCCGCCGGCAGGGCAGCCTTTCCGTCCCCACGCCCCAGCCCGCGGGCAGCACACTGCGCACACAGGGCAGCGCTTTCAGCAGAGGTGGAGACGGCGGCTCTGCGTGGCTGGGAAATGACGGATTATTCCGGTGAACTCCCGCACGCTAGCCTGCTGTTACCCACTACAAAAGCAAGCCAACTGGGAACCTTTCAGTAGGTGGCAGCAGAAATGCATTATCAACGCAGAGGATGCCTTTCGGGACACCCCTTCTTGGCAAATCACCCCTTTAGGCACATTGCTTCGGGTCAGATACTGTGCCCCAACCAGACTTACGCCAGCAGAGTCAGGCCAAACGCAGAGAACCTGGGTTGGGAAACTCACTCAGATTCTGAAAATCCCCACGTTTTGCTGTGGCGAAAGCGTTCCTCACCAAACCGCCTCTTGCAAAACGTGGCAAGTTCCCTAATTTGGTGCTTTGGTTTCTATGGCCCTGCAGAGCCGGCACGGCTCACCAGAACACCTCCCAGCAATAGGGCTTTTGCAAAATCACACCACACCTTCACCTCGTGCAGTCCCGGCCAAACAAGGCCACTTTAAAAGAAAAATGACTTCCATAAATTCCAAAGACTCAACAAATCAGCAACAAGAAGATGATGTAAGCCCCCAACTAAGCAGCTTTCCTCCCTACTTCAGACACGCTCGAGCTCGGCTGCCCCGCAGCCCGGGCAGGAGCAGAGCTACAGGGAGGTGAGAGGAGCGGGCGGCGGTGGGGCCGGGGGCGTGACGGCCTCCCCGCATACCTGGCCGGCAAGGTGTGGCTTTGCAAAGCTGACTCAGGGCTGGGTCAGGTCTCCTACACGCAGAAGCACGCTTTCCCAATCATCGTTTCCTGTTCTCCCAGGCGAGATGGAGCAGCCAGGGGCAGGATGGAGGTTTCTCGGGCACAGGCAGTCCCCCTCCCCAGAGCTGCTGGGCGTAGAGGACAGCGAGGAGGGACGGCAGGGGGCTGGTGACTAAGGCGAGGACAGCGGCACTGGTTTTGTGACTAACCATTACTCATGCAAGGAGGAATTTGGAGAGGGACCCGCATCCAGCTCGGCTCGTTGCTTTGGATATTTCTGCACC
>NW_009258787.1:637679-645137 GCF_000687185.1 Egretta garzetta
GCCGGCGGCTCTGCGTGGCTGGGAAATGACAGATTATTCCGGTGAACTCCCGCACGCTAGCCTGCTGTTACCCACTACAAAAGCAAGCCAACTGGGAACCTTTCAGTAGGTGGCAGCAGAAATGCATTATCAACGCAGAGGATGCCTTTCGGGACACCCCTTCTTGGCAAATCACCCCTTTAGGCACATTGCTTCGGGTCAGATACTGTGCCCCAACCAGACTTACGCCAGCAGAGTCAGGCCAAACGCAGAGAACCTGGGTTGGGAAACTCACTCAGATTCTGAAAATCCCCACGTTTTGCTGTGGCGAAAGCGTTCCTCACCAAACCGCCTCTTGCAAAACGTGGCAAGTTCCCTAATTTGGTGCTTTGGTTTCTATGGCCCTGCAGAGCCGGCACGGCTCACCAGAACACCTCCCAGCAATAGGGCTTTTGCAAAATCACACCACACCTTCACCTCGTGCAGTCCCGGCCAAACAAGGCCACTTTAAAAGAAAAATGACTTCCATAAATTCCAAAGACTCAACAAATCAGCAACAAGAAGATGATGTAAGCCCCCAACTAAGCAGCTTTCCTCCCTACTTCAGACACGCTCGAGCTCGGCTGCCCCGCAGCCCGGGCAGGAGCAGAGCTACAGGGAGGTGAGAGGAGCGGGCGGCGGCGGGGCCGGAAGCGTGACGGCCTCCCCGCATACCTGGCCGGCAAGGTGTGGCTTTGCAAAGCTGACTCAGGGCTGGGTCAGGTCTCCTACACGCAGAAGCACGCTTTCCCAATCATCGTTTCCTGTTCTCCCAGGCGAGATGGAGCAGCCAGGGGCAGGATGGAGGTTTCTCGGGCACAGGCAGTCCCCCTCCCCAGAGCTGCTGGGCGTAGAGGACAGCGAGGAGGGACGACCTGGCCGGCAAGGTGTGGCTTTGCAAAGCTGACTCAGGGCTGGGTCAGGTCTCCTACACGCAGAAGCACGCTTTCCCAATCATCGTTTCCTGTTCTCCCAGGCGAGATGGAGCAGCCAGGGGCAGGATGGAGGTTTCTCGGGCACAGGCAGTCCCCCTCCCCAGAGCTGCTGGGCGTAGAGGACAGCGAGGAGGGACGGCAGGGGGCTGGTGACTAAGGCGAGGACAGCGGCACTGGTTTTGTGACTAACCATTACTCATGCAAGGAGGAATTTGGAGAGGGACCCGCATCCAGCTCGGCTCGTTGCTTTGGATACTTCTGCAGCCGTAAGCACAAAGGAGAGCTTTGACAATGAATCAGGCCCTGGGTTAAAATGACAAAGACAGACTTATCTACCAACTTTTGTGTTAAAATGATTTCAGTGTAATCATAAAAGCAGCTTAGTGCTAAGCAGAGGAAACAAGCAACGTTTTCAGCCCCAGATGACTAACTGTAGGCTCCTGGATGGACAAAACCGTTCAGAGGCAGCAGCAGAAGTGGGTTTTTATTAACGCATGATGGATTTCACTTTCCCCTGGACTACAAAGGAATGAGAGCATACTGGCAAAGTTTGCTTGAGAAGCTTTTTCCTTTTTTTTCTTTTTTTTTTTTTTTTAAATCAGAGAAAACCTCCCCTCAAAAAAAAAATAAAAATCCTAAAATGAGTCCTGGGATGCTTTCTTTTGAAAGCATCTCTGTAACTCGCTTCTAAAGGATTTAAAAGGAAGCAATCAACACCCATGTTCATTATTCTCCTGCTTTTATTATCCACCTAAAAATAAAGGTAGGAACAGTGAAAATAAAGAGAGTCATCAAATTCCAGTTCTCCCCTCATGAAGCCTTTGCCCTCTCAGCTAGTTTGCATGCTTACTTTGCAGTCTGCAGCGCAGGGAAGACCAACAAAGAATTACTAATTAAGCAGCCGCCTGCAAAAATCTGGGAGGTTGAAAACTTGTTGTGGTGAATGATTGCTCCAAAGGAAAGCTCCAGCGTTGCAAATGCGTACCCACCCGCAGGGGACCTTACCAACACCCCTCGTTCCACCACAGTCAGCGTCACCCACAACCACCCCGCACACGCATGGGGCGAGATGTTACAGGTTTTACAAGCCAGCCCAGTTCTAAATCAGCGGGAGACCCTTTCGGAGAGCTGGGAATCCCCGCGTGAATGCGATGATTTCTTCTTCCGATGCCTCTACGGTCACAACGCCGTGTTTTGCAACCAGTGACTTGTGCACTATTTAACACAGGACAAGCTTCTTACGCAATTTGCAAAGCGGAACATATTCTTATTTGATCTTTATCCAACAAATCTAGCAGAGGAATCCGAACCAGTATTTAAAGAAATATACCTCCTTTCTGGGGATACCAAACAGCGTTTGTGCCCTTCTGAAGCTGCAAGGTGCTGGCTGCACACGATCTGCCTGGGATGAGAGACAACGCAGTTCGGATAAAGAGAAACAGCATAAAATTCACGTTAAGGTAGGCTGTAAGGATGCAACCCTTTTGTGATCTTCACTTTTGACAAATGACAGCGAGACAGACTGCGAGGCTTCGGGCAGAAAGAAATAAGTGAAGTCAGTGACTCATCACAGCCCTGGAAGCAAGGAATAGGCCTGTTACTCACGTTACATCAGCAGCCAGTTCAGGGGACAGAGAGAATTACCGCAGCGTTAGCTATGCCCCAATTCCTCCTGTATTCACCTGAAATTTGTATGGCCCCAGCCCAGGGTCAGAGGGCTTCTCACAAGGAATGACTCTGTCCTGATAGTGTTAGCTCTGTGTCCATTACACTCTCAACCTTCTCACCATTTTATTGTTTTAAAGACTGTTTTTTTGCATTGCTCAGAGCATTTTTCATTTCAAAAATCAGGAATGAGAATGTGTATTCTCCTCCCTGTAAGACAGCCAGGCCTATAGGGAAAAAAACCCCCACCAAATAAAGAGCTTCGGCTCCTCCCTCCTCCAAAGCAAGCATCTCGTGGAGGGCAGACGGGTGCTGAGGGCTCTGCCCATGCAGGCTGTGCTCTGCTCTCCCATGCCGGGGATGCTGCCCAGCTGACAGTGAGCTTAGGCCGGCAGCTGGACCACCCCTGTCCTCCAAAAGCAAACTAAGCCTCCAGCTTTGCAGCTCCAAGAGCAGAAGCAAGCCCTCAGTGAAGGCACAGACCCAGGCCTGGATGACCAACAGAGTCAAGATGAACCACATTTCCCAGGAACGTCACCAAGTGCAAATGCCCATGCCCAGAAGGACCTGCCCAGACACCCAAAGCCATGCAAGATGAAGGCTATCGCCTGGCCTGGTCCTCACCAGGCGCCTGGTGAGGCTCTGCACCTCGCTTCTACGCCAGTCCCCATAACTTGTGGAGCTCCCACAGCTTCCTCCTGAAAGGTCCACGCAAGCCCAAGTGTTAATCCCACGTGTTGAGTTCACTTCCACACTCCACCCATCCCCATGTCAGGTGTCCACCCTTCCTCCACAGCAAGCAGAGGGAGATCACCTCCAGGAACAAGTGACCCTCTGGAAGCATTTGCTGTCTCTCTCTTGACTGCAGACATCTGGACTCCTGTCTCGTGGATGGCCAGGGGGAGTTAATGAGAGCCCACGGTGTGACTGAGGGGCAAGAGGAGGAGATATCACCACTCTGAATTCCCAAACATCAGATACTCTAAAGTTGGGGGTGGGGTGGGGTGTAGAAGTGGAAATAAATAGCAAAAAAAAAAAATAAGCTAAACAAAAAAACCCCACCAAAAAACCACCAATCCCTCCCCCAAACCAAAAAACCAACCCCACAAACCACCGCCTTCCAAGATGAGCAAATTAAGAAAATTTAAAAAAATAATAATAATAAAATACCAATCTACTCCCTGACAACGCCCCAGACCTGCACACAATTCGTGCCAGAGGAGTTCTGCACATGTTTGCAAATCACGATCGCAGCTGAGCCCCCCGGTTGCACAGATGGTTCTGGCTTGGCTCCCGTACGGACGGCAGCGACAGAAGCACACCAGCCGTCCTTCGGGAGACCCGGCCATAAAGCCACCGGGGCTGAAACCAAGCCAGGGACTGGCCTCATCTGTGCACACACTTAGAAGGAAGGGGCAGCTTCTGTGACAACGCGTGTTTAAAGCCGTGTCCTCACTACGTGCGCCTATGCCAGCAGTGGAATGAGAGAACATCACACGCATCCAAAGCAGACTCTGCTCCGGGCTGAAGCACAGAGGGCTATTCTTGAGGCTTCCCCTCTCCAAAGCAAACAGGAGCATTCCTGATTTTCCCCTGTTTATTTAAAAAGCCCACCACACATTCCTGGGCACCGGCCTATCCCAAGCCAACCATGGGATGAGAGCTTCTACACTGTAAATCCCAGGAAGAAATTGGCCTAACTTGGGAATGGCCTAACAATCGCTACCTTCTGGTGGCCGCTTAGCGGTCTGCAAAGTACACCACAAATCTCAAGAGACCTGTTTTCACATTGTTACAGCCACCCTCAGAACTGGCCTCCACGCTGACAGTTTCGGTGCAAAGCCCGAGAGCCGCCGCAGGAGCATGTCAGAGGCGCACGGCCGCGCCGAGCAGGTCCATCCCAGCCATACCTGCCCGGAGAGCGTGAACTCCCAGGCTCCGGCACTTCTCCCCAGCCACACCTCGCCTGCTTGAATCTTTGTTCCCACAGGGTACAAAAACACCACCGCTGTGGCAACCACCAGAGACGCCCTGCTGGATTCATCGGGAAGGGGGGCACCACCATTACGCCTCAGGGCTGCAGCAAAGCCATTTTAAAGCTCCTAGAGAAAGAAGATTAGAGAAACGGAAGCCGCAGCACGAGCAGGTTTGCGTCCAGGCAGCACCGGGGAAGACGTCTGTTGTCACCTCTGACACCTGGTCACCCCAGGCATTGCAACACAGTCACTTTTCGACTTCACCAGGAAGGAGCCCTGCACTACCACCGACGCCTGCGAAGACGGAGCACAGCGGTGCACGAGAGCAGACTGTTCGCTTCTCCGCCATGAACGAGAACAAGGGGTTTCTGTGTGGGAGAGGGCAATGGGACATGGCATTCTAGGGATCACAGGAAGAATTTCTGAATTGGGAAGCAAGCATTTAGGTATTGCCTTCCCGACTGCATTTTCTGCTCCAGGCAGACAGAGAAGAAAACAGCCAACCCTTTATCTCCACAGCAGTAAACTTGCAGTCTCCCATACACGTGTGAAAGATTTGCATGGGAAACAAGGACACAACAATGCTGTGGTCAGAGTTAAAAACCAAAATCCAGCCAGAAAACTGCAGGTTGCTTTTGTCCTTTTCACGAAGGAGCTAAATTCAGTGGCACACAGACAGCGCTGCCCAGCAGAGCCTCCCCCTTATTTGTTATTTTTAGCAATTTAGTCTGACAACGCCTGACAACTAAACATGCTGAATATAGCAGGAGAGAAGGGGACTATCAGATACTATCAGAGAAAACACACAGCGATAATCGCTTTCTCCACCCCTAACGAAGAATCAGTTTTCCATGTCTTTGTAACATCATAGAGTTTGTTCCTTTTAAAATGCCACATTTAAAAACAGAATCCATCTAGCCCTACAATGGAAACGGATAACATTTCCTGAAACAAAGCATTGTTCCACCCCTCGCATATCATGTTTCCTTAAAAACAAGGGAAGAAAAACATTACTTGCTTTTTCTCCTAATACTGCACAAACATTGCTGAGCTAAAAAGAGTCTGTGCTCATCCCTTTAGAATGCTTTCAAAATAGATTTAACGCATACCCCTCGCACTGTGAAACACAACAAGAATTTGATAGTATCAGGACTGGAAAAATCCAAATCGCTCCTGCTAGGCGGGACGCTTCCACGCCAGCACGGGAGCCAGCCTCTGCCGTCCCCCTCTGCGAGGTTCAGGCAGGTTCTCCTAAGCCTCACTGGCACAGCCTTTAAGCAGGCACGTGTATTTTGCCAGCAAGCCTGGACAGTCTACTTGGATTCCAAAGGATTATATACAAGTTGTGAAGTTAAGAATGCTCCGTACGTATGTATTCACCTCCATACCTTGGCTTCACCAAGAAGGGTAACGCCACCTTGCTTTTTCTGCACAGTAACTGCCAGGCTGTGCCTCTGCCCCCTCGTACACACCCACGCCCCTTCCGTGTGTTCAGAACACGGTTCCTCTCGCAAAGTATATCCAACGCGTATTCCACTGTGTCGTAAGAGCAAGGCATGAGTGTCTCAAGCTCACGCTACGTGAGTAACCAGACCAGTCACGCCGTATGGATACGGCAGGATTACTCTGACCGGCTTGATTCAACCACGCAAAGTGAGAAATGTAAGTAATAAGGTAGTTAACAACGTAAAATATAAACCTAAGCTTTAAAATCCTTCCAGTTTTAATAAGGGATGGAGGGAAGGTTTAACCTATCTTGGTCTGATATGTATTTTACAATGATGCAGTGGAAGCACAAGGTCACAAAGTTTCACATTCTTTCCTGCTTCTGTCACAACCTGTTTTCAGGACAGCAAAATCCCCTACTCCTGTGATAAGTGCTCTCTGACCTGGACTTGGATATTTCCCCTGAAACCTCAGTTTCCAGTAGTTGCCAGTCTAAGAGCTTGTCTTCTTCCACTGGGAATCCCAAGCCTAAGGAAAATCCTTTTCACAAACCTGCCAGCCAGCTGGAAGCCAAGCAGTTAAAAGATGGACTTGAATATTCACTTAAAACAAACTGTTGAAAGTTTTGGCAATCTGACCCACTATCCACAGTTAAAAAGAAAAACCAACCCAAGTGGCAACCACCCTTCCACTCCCACCATCTTTGGAGACCATCGCTGTTGCTGGGAACTTCAACTCAGTGGCCATAATCAGAGACTCAAGCAACAGGGAGCTACCAAGCAGAAAAACACATCTGCAAAGCAGCCAGCTCTGAGGCTTTGTGTAAGAACGGCAAAGGTTGTCATTTGGGGGGAATTCCATCCATTCTGCTCAACTCAGCAATCAGCAAGTTCAGGAGGCAAGATCATTCCCCTCCAGGAACAGGAAGAAACTGGGATGTACAGCTGAAGGGCACAGTAGCCAAAAAGCTGACCACAGCCTGATGGACCTGGCAGCAAGGGCCCGATGGAAGGTTTGTAAACAGAGGCCTCTGTCAACCACACTCCAATCACTTCCAAATCCAGACGTGCTGCTATAAAGTTCTCCATGAACTCTCTGTGAAGTTGCACGGCATCTTTGCACAAAGCCACTGCCACCTGGGACGGCTGCAGAGTAGCCAGGACACAATCACTTCTATCACCTAAGATGAAAATGACTGTGCCTTGTCTGCATTAACACCACCTTAAATATACAGCCTGTCCATGGAGCACGTTTCCCCTGTGCAGAAAACGTTCTCGTGGCCAGAAACACAAACCCCCTTATTATCCAGCACAGAAAATACTCCAGGCAACACAACATATGGTGATGTGCTTGCCCCTCAGCTCCCCAGGCAAGCTGAGTTTTGAGAAGGAATTAAAAAAAAAAAAAAAAAAAAAAAA
>NW_009258787.1:645432-657016 GCF_000687185.1 Egretta garzetta
CCCCGCCCCCCGGGCAACCGGGTTTTTGAAAAAAAAAAAAAAAAAAAAAAAAAAAAAAAAAAAAAAAAAGTGCCAAACTCTGCTTTGGTGTAAGTAGAGGATAACTGCGCAGGTTTGAGCGTTGACTTCTTCCTCCCACTTCTCCCGACTTAGCTGGTCTCCACACTCACTTTCTCCAAAACACTAACAGACGAGAGAAGCAGCTTGACAACTCAGGCTTTGCTTTCTCCGTCATTCCCCGAAAACCATGGAATGGGCTTTTGTATTAAATTTTAGGGGCATTAAGGAAAAAATACACTAACGGCCTTGGAAAAGTACATTTTGAACATCCTCTCCGAAGAACTGTAGCTGTACGGGTAGCCACTAGCAGATAGTCAAGATCCACTCAGTAACTTGGTTGAACACTGCAACCTGTGCAGACACTACTTTATAGTTCCTAGATATTCTTCTCTGCCTCGAATCCTCCAACCAGATAAACATGAGAACCCAGAAGTGCTCTGACCACATCGTCAAAGCAAAGTCCCATCTTCCCCTACATCCGGTCTCCAGCAGCAGCCACCAGTCGATGCCTAGGGCAGAGTGTAAGGACAGGGCAGGCGTGCGGAGCGCTTCCTCCTCATACTTTCCCAGCCTCCAGACATTTTTAGCTCAGGGACTTCCTGAGCAGGATGCCATTTCTACATATTTGGTTATTCTCAATGGATTTCTCTTCCATGAATTTGTGCGATTGTCCTGAGCCAGTGTAAACTTTTAACATTCACAGCCCTGGCAAAGTTTCACATCACCTATCTGCTGCCCATAACCACACAAACATCCTTTTGCTGGTTTTAAACCTTGCTCCCACTAACCTCATCCGAATCCCTCACCCCCAGCTTTCATATCACAACACAGAGCGAACAACCAATCCCTGCTGGGGTTGCAGTTCTAGCAAACAAACCAAGGGACATGAATTACGGGTAGGTTACTGGGAACAGGCGCTGTTTCACCTAGGTACAACCCTTCAGAGTGAGGAGTACCAGATAAAATCAAGGGATGGAGCAAACAGCATCTTGTTGACCTTCAATGCTCTACTTGCATCATCATTACCTGCCAAAAACTTACCTCTAACTCTTTAAT
This sequence comes from Egretta garzetta, assembly GCF_000687185.1. NCBI lineage: Eukaryota > Metazoa > Chordata > Aves > Pelecaniformes > Ardeidae > Egretta > Egretta garzetta. The sequence goes on from NW_009258787.1 coordinate 646,549, forward strand.
TTTCTCTTCAGCTATTCTCTGTTTTTCTAAGAGCTGATTATGAATCACTCCTTTAGACTGCAGAATAAACCTACAAGAGAAAGAGAAGAAACAGACAACTGTTGGATGTTTTTGACATCTGTTGTGCACAGCGAGTTAAACTACAGCAACCACTGCAAAGTACCCATCCTCACATCACACATCCTCACGCATCCTGGATGGGGGCAGAAGAAATCCCTGTGATAGCTCACACAAACCACCGGGCTGGCCTCAAAGGCTTGCCCATGAATCTCACCCATGATTTGGGAGGAAAAAAACCAGATGAACACGGATCTCCCCCTATCATTCAGCGACCTTGAGTTACTGGAAAGCAGTTCTTGCACACAGCTAGCAAGGGGGGGGGTCTGTCATCACATTCCCTTCAAAGGGATCTAAATCAGCTGATGGCATGTAGTCAAGGAAGCCTTTTTCAGCAGGTAAAAGCCATTCATTACCGTTTTAGTGCTCACAAGCTAAACAAACCTGCACAATAAAAACAAAACCTTCTACTGAGAACAGCTCAGAGAGGTAGGGGTGTTCAGCCTGGGGAGGAGGAGGCTCCGGGCAGACCTGATTGAGGTGTTCCAGTAATTAAAGGGGGCTCGTAAGAAAGGCGGGGAGAGACGTTTTATCAGGGCCTACAGCAACAGGACAAGGGGCAGTGGTTTTAAACTGGAAGAGGGCAGGGTCAGGTGGGACATAGGGAAGAAATGTGTGACGATGAGGGGGGTGAGGCACTGGGACAGGTTGCCCAGGAAGTTGTGGATGCCCCATCCCTGGAAGGGTTCAAGGTCGGGCTGGATGGGGCTCTGAGCAACCTGATCCAGCGGAAGATGTCCCTGCCCACGGCGGGGGGTTGGACTGGATGGTCTGTGAAGTTTCTGTCCAACCCAAACCCTTCGGTGATTTGATGATGCAGAGCCAGGTCCTTCCACCAGAAACACAGAGCCATGGTACCCCTGCCTTTACTTGAGCTGTCACAGTTCCCACTGCTCAGGGCTTGGCTTTAACACATGCTCCCATCAACCTCCAAATTCCCATGCTTTCTACCTTCGGAGGATTTTTCTGTGGGGTGGGAAGGGGTCATTTTTAACTGAAATTGCAGCCACTGTTTTCCATTTTCCTGTTTTTTAATTGCCAAAGGGATTTGAAAGATGCATCCGTAACACCTCAGTCACAGCAACCCTGCTCGCCAGAAGGCAAAAAGCTGCCTGAGTGGCTCAGAAGAGCCCCTGGAGGGACACCAGCACCCAAAGCAGCTCTCCAGCACGTGGCACTGGCATCCCACAAAGAGGTAAAGGACAACTAAGTCCAAATGAATTTTAGGAACCCTCCATGGTTGTTTTTCATCCTTCCAGACATAAAGAATGTACAAGCCGCAGATTCGCCCCTTCCCTACTTAGAAAGTCCCCCAGGGGATTTAGAAGGAGCCTCCACGGGTCATACCAACGAGGTCAAGGTCTCCCTCCAGCACCAACTAGGGTCAACGCCCTCCTGCCAGGTGACAAGAGCTCATGCTTGAACAGTTAAAATGAGCAGCCTTAGACAGGGCAGAATCAGAGCGCATTCCCCGTCTGCTACAGAAAAATCTGAAATCTGTTTGCAGTGCCATCTCCCGTGACAAGTGACATTATTAACGTGTTTGCTCAGGGCCTGGTAAACACAAATGCGGATCCGACGCTTGGCTTGAAACCCAGCATACTCTGCATCAGCAACGCGACAGCCAAGAGGAAAACTACCTGCCCCGTGCATTCCTCAAATGCATGGAAGCAGAACTACGGTTAATTATAACAGGTTTCCAATTAAAACTCTCTTCGGTGCTGCTAGTAACTGCACTCAGCAACCGCTTCCTCCTCCTCCTCCCACTTCTCTCCCTTGTTCTGCTTCACCTCCTCTTTTCTACAGTAACTTCCCCTACATCTTTTACATCGCAATTTTCTCAAATGTCTCCTTATTTCTTCCCAGTCTCGGCTCATGCTTATTACTGGTGTCACCTTTGTTCTGTATCGGCTCCCGTTCACGCACGCTCTCTTTGTCCCCCCAGTCCCCCCCTTCCCGTTAGGCGCCCCCCCAACCCACTTTCACGGTGGTGGTGTTTGCAGAATGAAACAGAATGTGGGTTTTGCTCAGTCTTGTGAAAATCGAGTCCCTGACCCCCTTTGTAGGAAAGGGGATTGATTTACACTGTTATCAGACGCAGAGCCTGGATCCCGCCAGAGGGGAGCTGCTTTTCAGGACCGCCAGCAGCCACATCATTCCAACACTCTTACCCCAAGCCTGCAGTACCAGGAGGAACAAACGTGAGCCTTCACACACGCGGCCCCTGTACATTTTGGGGTGAAGACCGAAATTTTGCCTCACTTCTGCAGTAGCTGCCATTAGTGAAAAATCAAAGCTGCGAGATGCCCTCAGTAAACAAAGCCATCGGTCCCTTCCCACGTCACAGCTTCCCTGAGCCTCTGTGCGCACACGAACTTTTCCTTCATTATTTCCTTTCTTCGAGGGCACAGCAAAGAAGAACAGAACACCTTCTCATTTGCTTCCCCAAATTGTTGAGCAAGATCGATCGTTTTGGTTTCACGGATGCCCTGGTCTAAGAAGCAAAGTCAAACACCAACACGGCTTGATCAGCTTTGCCCACAGTGCAGCTGGGAAGGTCCCTGCTGGGCCACAGGCACTGAGCAACCCCGGCTCGCTGAGAACCGCTACGGGCACCAAAACCTTTGAACAAACAAGCAGCTGACTTCACTTCTATTCTGCAAATGTCAACAGCAGTCATCAGGGAAAATATCCTCCCTCCCACCCTCCTGCAATGCTCTGGCATTGCAGCAAATTAAAATTGGACGGCTGAAGTTAGCACTGACAAGACTCATGTGGGCAGCTGGGCACAAATACAACCACCCCGATTTTATTTCCCATAAAATAGTGGGCTGGAACCTGTGTCCATGCACACACTGGCTCAGAAGCAGATCAAACATCCCTGACTTGGCCAGCAGTATCCTTCAGAAGGTCTTCAGCTGCACCAGCTTCAAGCCGCCCATGTTAATTCCCTGTCGCAAGACCATGGAGCCCTCAGCCTGACGTGCACGGGCGCTCCCGTGTGAGCTGTCAAAGGCCAGCTTTTTGAAAGTTGAAGCTATAAATCCACATCCACTGTTAACTATTAAAATCTGTGGCTTCGCTTTCCAACATAAGAAGGACTCAAAGAAAACTCCTGAGTGGTTTAGCTTCTAGCTTGGGATACACGCATTATGGAGATCTTGGCCCAAGTTTTTACCTAAGGAAATAACGTGGTTTATGGCAGCACTTGGAAAAAGCAGAAGCTTGTTCTGCTCATTAGGTAAGTGGTGCTTCAGGGTCCTTGTAATAAGCCAGAGTTTAAATTTAATCTGGATTTCATTCTTCCAATTACCCTAAGTAAAACACCAACTGGATGATTTTTTTTTTTTTCGCCTCTCACCAAGCAGGAGAAATAGGGCAGTGTCATTCTGCCTGCTTTTAGTTAAAAATTCATAAATGAAATAACCAGGTTTAAGCCCATGAAAGAACCACGGGAAGATGTGAGGACTTAGCTCTTCCCTGAGTGAGTTTGTGAACAAGCCTTTCAGACACACAAACCTCATTTGCTGCCTGGAGGTGCAGCACCGGCTGAGAACTGGCCCCACACGAGCCACCGCGTCACGGAGCTGAGGAGCTGCTTCCCAATCGGTGACGCTGAGCTGGGCCCACGGCACGGCCAGCGCCAACCACTCAGCACAGTTCAGCACCGCAGAGCCAACACCTCCACAGATCGCTCCGCTGGAGTCCGCCAGAGGAGGCTCCAAGCTCCGGGAGCTTGTACATCAAACTGGGATGGCTCCTCCAGACAAGTGAGTTCACTCGTGTCTGCCTTCTCTCAGTGAAACGTCACAGCACACAGCAATAGATCTGTCAGACACGACACCCACGCTATCAAACGTGAAACAATGACTCAGGAAAACATTCAGGAACAATCACCTCTTCAGACAGGAATTTTTTCACTGTTGTTAAACAACACCAGAAATATCTAGGTCAGAACAGACAAGTTCACCACATCTCAGCTGGCCACCCATTTCAAAGGGAATGGCTAGTAAACACAGAGCAGGATTTGCCCTATTCCAGATACTTAGCAATTTTTCCAATGTCCATAAAACCTAAAAAAACCCCTCAAAACAAACCAAAGAAAATCAGACAAGAAAGCTCCAGAGGAGTGGGGTCCTCAGGGACAGCGATGTGCAGCCGAAGTGGGGAGGCCAACAAGAGCAGCTCTGTAAGTGTTTGCCAACCGGCTGCACCTACGTGCTCCTGTCTCCTGGTGACTCCTGGGGCTCAAGTGCAATACGAGGAACAAAAATAGAGCACAAAGGAACTGAAAGAGAAACCTCACTCTAAATATTCCCACTTGTTTCTATTTTCCTCCCTCTGCTAGCTCCACATCAGGGATTTGTTTCCTTAAAGCACAGAAAGTGGTTGATATACTCTGAGGCTCATTGCTTGTTCCCTTCTGAAGGGATCGCTTACCCCTTCCCAATTATAAATTTCTAGATAGGGTGTCTATTTGTTCAGTGTTTACGCAGCACTCCCTCATGCCCTGGTCCAAATGGTCTTCAGGCTGGTCAGCAATGCTGTCAGCTTCATCATCCGCCTGCTCCTTTGTGTCACACGTACACACCCACCAAGTGATGCCTGTACCCTGTAAGTAATTCCATAACTCAGTCTGTCTGCACCAAAATGTACTGTTTACTTGAATTTAAGACATGATATTAGAAAGATTCGTCTCTTAATGCATGAGGTTATGGAGATGTTTGTTCAGCACACGCCACTCTTCATCATGACATACAAGTCATTAAAGTTATTAAAGGTGGAGTACCAGTGATACTCATAGTTAAGGTTTTCCATGAAGAACCCCTATTTTCAATTACTTGCAACTGCAACCAGCTTCAACCTTTATGCCCAAAGCTCTCGGCAGCAGGCATCTGTCCCGGGCACGAGCACTCTCTCCTCTTCCTCTTCTGGTCGGGGAAGGTGGTTCAGGTGTTTCTCCTGCACGGCTGGCCGGTGCAAGAGGCTGCTCATATTGAAGCGTTAGAGCCAGGAGGGAAGGAGCCGCACAGCCGGCCACGGGGCTCCCTCCTGCCAGGCTGCAAAGCGGCTCTTCCCACCTGGGCCCACGTATATCACTGCGAGAGCCTGCGCAGGGTTCCAGGGGAAGCTTTTCCCCTGCCTGATGCCGATGCTCATCCCTCTGCCTCATTCCACAGAGAGACCACTTCACAGGTAGGAACGCTGCAGTGCTATTTTGCCAGAATACGGATGAATGACAGATCCAAAAGCCCGCTCAGCCTGGCTCCCACCTCAAACCAAGGGTTGTTAGAACCTCAGCTTTACAGTTCCCGTGGCACTTGGGAAGCTCTCTACAAAAACTTAAGATACTGAAAAACTCCCTAACAACTTTGTGCAAATCCGTAATATTATTTTAACATGTTTATTATATTTCTAAGACCTAACGCCATGCTATAACACAGCACGGTCATTTACGTGGAACACCCTGCTCCTTGAACCAAGCGTTTTCATTGTACTCCTCCACGAGAAAAGTTGGGCTAAGCCCAGTCATGCCCTTATCTATTTAAAGATGCTCGTTAATTCTGAACTTGCACTGCCGTTCAAGCTTTGAGCATACTCAGTGGGGGATTACTGCATTTTAAGTACTCTTCAAAGCCAATGGAAGAGAGGCTTCCAATGAGCTGATCCCAAGCAATCTAGCGTGATTGAACAGGAGCCGGCTGTGCACAGCGCAAGCACCCAGCCGTCCCCTCCACGCCGCAGCGTCTGCCTGTGCTCCTGTAAACCATTCCCTATGCACTTCGTAACAGGCACTGCTTACACCCCAGCACATTCCAGTTTTAGTCATCCCAGATGAATTACCCTGTTCCAAACAAGACAAGGAAGCAATATTAAAAAGAAAGGAAAATCATGACTAATTATAGTTTCTGCTGCCACCCTTCGTGTCTAAGGGTTTCACATTTTTCAGTCTGATTTTGAATTTCCCATTCAACAGATCATATGCCTTAACTAGAACTTGTTCAGAAACAGATGGAGCTGGAACAGATGAGTTGAAGCTTCTCCTATGTTTGCATTTATTTTAGTGGTCAGTCGTCTCGTAGGGTCACTCTCAATATAGCTAAACTTAACTATTCCCCCCTCCCCCCGCCAAAGCAGCACATACCTTAAAGCAAAACAAATCCTGCAGCTTATATTGGGAGGATTATAGAGGAATATGTTCCAGGAACGGCAGTTTATAGGTCACGTGCCATTTTACTGCCGCGCTCGCAGAGGTGGGCATGCACCAGGAGAGGCGGGTGGAAGTGTGCTGGCCGCATCCCTGGTGGGCAGCGGAACCTGAGCAAACCCAGCCGGACAGCCTGGAGCACGCAGAGACCGGGATTAGCAGCACTGGAAGCAGTCCAAACCAAGCCTTATGTAGGCCACAACAAGGGTAACTTTTACTCAGATGAACATTTATAAGCCATAAACCTATTTACTTTAAGGAGCTAAAGGAAGAGAACAAAAAGTGCCACGCTGTTGGCTTCCTTATACCTCTGCCCGGACTGGCCCAGCGCGGCCGGCTGGCCCTGCTGAGGGGCAGCGAGGCTTGGACTGCGCTTCGGGCCATGTTTACATTGAGTTTTCACTTTTTTTTTTTTTTGGGGGGGGGGGGTCTGTCAATAGCTAAACCGTATTGCATTACCTCAAGCCAAGATAGTAACACAGCTTGCAAGCAGCAGTTTCTGCATTGCCAGACACTTAACTAGATGGCAGATTTATACCATTGTTCGTGCTTGGTTCTTTAAAAAAAGAAAGCAGGAATATACCTCTAAGTGTGTGTTAAACATAGCACAACCCGAAATAATAAAATAGTACTGTGGTCTGCTTTTAAAGAACATCATCAATTCTTTTCGCAGGCTCAATTGACATAAATGGCATTTAGGAAAAAAAAAAAAAAAGGCAAGCAAATGCCTCCTCTAGATCACACAGGAATTAATAACATTGGTGATTCAAACCGTGAGGGGAAAACAGCACAAGCATGCCTGCAGTTTTTCCTCACTATATCCCTGGTTTAGCGGCTTTATCTTCTAACTTTGCTTTAATGTAATTTTTTAGCACGTAACACCAATGACCCGCAGCCTGCTGAAGCACAGGAAGCTCAAGCGACTACAGCTTGCCTACCAAGATGCACTTCCCATGGATTCTTTGCAGTCCAGGTTGCACCGTATTTGAAAGTTGCAAGCAGCAGAAAGCAGAAACAATTTTTCCAATAATGGGAAGTCAAGATCAAGTTCTAAAGCCTCCAGTATTTTTAAGAATTCCCCACAAATTCCTAAGGAAGAACACTAAAAAAAAAAAAAAAAAAAAAAAAAAAAAAAAAAAATCAAATGAGCACGCATCTAGGAAAATACAAACAAGCAAACGCTGGCGTGAACACCCTGTGGTCAACCAATCTTAAAGAAATTTCTATTTAAAAAAAGGTTTTTTCCTACTGGTAAATCTCCTGTGATCGGAAAGGCGAACTTTGCAGTGGTAAATGAAGGGACATAGAGATGCTGCTCTGCTCTGACAGCTCTTACCCTTCGCAGCAGCAGCCCTTTGCTAAGAACCTGCGCAGGAAAACCAGCACATTCAGGACACGTCTCTTTTGAAAAGCAAATCCATTCACAGTTGCAAGAAAAAACCCCCACTTTGTGCCTTGCCCAGGAAGAAACCCTTGAAATGCTAAGGGAGGAGGAAGACCCAACTCTCGGCTCGTGGCTGCTGAACAGCACGGCCTTGGCTTCTGCGCATCGCAAATCCTGCTCCAGCAAAGCCTCAAGGCATGCCATACAGCAGGCATCAGAGGTGGATGTAACGATAACCGCCTCAAAAGGATTCAAGCATAACACCGATACAGAGATATTTCTGGATGCCAGAGTTAAATTAGCTAGCACTAAAACAATCGCGCTGTGGTTTCCTAATCAGTAAGAGCAAACGTTTTTGGAATCGGCATTTGTGGACCGAAAAGGCTGGGTGTTGTTTTGGAAAATTGTTTCCTCTCAGAAAGCCTGATTTTTTTTACTTATTATTTTTTAAACTGGCTGAAACATTCTGTTAATTCAGCAAATAGCTTTGGAGAAAACAAAAATAAAAATTCAGGACAGCAGTCACAGCGTTCCCGAGTTCAGCACTTTGGTTCTTGCATCCCTGCGTGCAACTCGTGTAAAACAGCGATCTCATCCCACGGGACTGGTTTCCTCATTTTTCACTTCAGTGTTTTAATGTAGGGGTCGTGCATGAAACCCTCCTTCCTTCAGGCTCTGAACAGGCAGCAAGGTCAGAGGATGCTCAGCCCTAGATTTCTCATCTGTATTAAGGCTGTTCCCCAGAAATGTATATATTATGTTGACGTGCACACATCCCACTTATCTGCCCAGAGACTGACCCTGAGCATCTCCACCCCAACGGCTGTGGGCCCCCGCTGTGGGATACCCTGTCACACCCTGGCCTGCTGGCTAGGTATCCATTGACACCACACTGGAGGGACATCCCAAGCAAGGCAGGGATACGACAGGGACTCTCCTGGTACTTCTTTGGTCCAGTGATTTGGCCATCCTCCTCTGCCACAGGAAAGCCAAAGTTAAGTGCCCACACCAAACCAGGGACCAGCCCTACATTCTGAAAGAAGTGCTCTAGCACTCAGTATCTCCCCAGGGACTCTAACCCTCAATTCCAAGATTTCCTTTAGGAAATGGGGGAAAAGATTGGAAATACAGTACTTTAAATCCGCTAAATATTGAAGTAAATGGAAGCTCTTTGCTACTTCAGAATATCAGAGTGACATTTTAAGTGCTTGGAGGACTTCAGAAATACGACAGTCATGTTCCATAATTTTCTTGCAAAGTTATTTGGCACAGCAACCCACAACAGCAAGAGCAGTTCAAGCTCCCCAAAACATTCAATTCTTGCCTAGCATGGATCCAAAGAGAACTCTGTGGCACTGAAGCCACGGACGGGTTGCATTTGCAAGAGAGCCCAGACTTCCTCTTCCTGGATGCGGGGACAAAATGTGGGTGCCTTGCTACGGCCCTCGCTCCCCACAACAGCCTGACCTCCAAGCTGCCGCCTGGCAAGCGCAAGACTTCATGAAGGCTCTGGCATTTACGTGATGGCACGTTGCCTGTGGACCACGGCAGATCAAACTGCCTCTTCTAGCAACAACAACCGCCTGCACGAGTTGCTTGTCTCTGTTCTGACCCTTATCTTCGCAGTTTAGATTTCATCTCCTTTATGTTTACTGGGTAACTCCTTCCTCTGCGTTGTCTAGATAACAGGCAGGGAAAAAGTTAGGGATAAAGGAAAGACAAATGGAACTGATTTGTTTGAATGTCTTACTCCAACAGAAAAAGTGCTCCCGAAGAGTTAAAGGTCTTCAGGCAAGGGAGAGAAGCCTCAAGTAAAAGCTGTATCGCTAATCTTCTATCACAGTGCTCATGGAGCAGGTGGGGGGACTGTAACCAACAGGTTTAGTTCAAGCAGGGCTAAGTAAAACACCTATTTTTGTTTTAGATCAGCTATTATTTTTCTTCTAAGACCCTTTTTTTGTGCTGCCTATACATTTGACAAACACTGGCTTATGAGATGCATCCCTTCTGCACCAGTCCTCCATCTAAAGCCAATTTGTTACAGAAATGCATCTGCTTGCTAGAACTGGGCAGGTGTACATCCCGCACGCAGGCCATGGAAATCTTACTCGTCTCTGAAGTTTCAGTACTGCATGGAGAAATTATGTAGAGCAGCAGGGCAGGAGAGCTATAACTGGACCAAGATATCCAGGAGATTACAACTGAGCAGCCCTGTGCAGCAGGGAAGGGTGGGGGGAGCGTGTTTGAGAAATCAGAAGATGTCAAGTTGGAAAAGGAGCCTGCGTCCAAGAGAATGAGCTCCCTTTCTGATCTGGAACAGAACCCAGGAGTGCAGGCGCCCAGTATCCCGCTGTCATCAGCTCCACGAAGCCCACAGACCAGCCGCAGCTCCTCGCACTCCTGACCCGCCAGGAAGGGGAGGGCAACCAAGCGCTGCCCCTTGCTTCACCCCTCAAGTCAAAGGCACCTCTACAGGCTGTTGCTGCATTACCCCGCGTGCATCGGTTTGATTTTTGCTTTCCGTGACAGCACTCTCAAAAGATCTTGCAAACTTTTATAGGCCCAGTCACACATAACACTGTGAAGAACATTCAGGCTGCAACAAAAGTGAGTAGTGCAAAACAGAGAAAAACGCGAAATAAAAACCAACTGGGTGACGGAAAACCTTACGGCCTATGCATGTGTGTCACGCCACGCAGCCTCTGATTCCTCACACGTCTCCCAACACCCCCGTCTTGTTCCGCATACGTCAAGTAGCA
>NW_009258787.1:657041-657572 GCF_000687185.1 Egretta garzetta
ACTTATGAGGCACGCCAGACTTACTGTGGAAAATAAAATCGTCCCTTTTTCAATAGCTAGGCAGAGGAGCTTCAAGTTTAGGAGCTACACCTTGACCAGAGGCTGACAGCAACGTGCTCGTCTCCGGGCTTCACGGAAGTGCTGCAGCACCCGGCAGCTCCCCGGCAGCCAGGCTCCGGCGCTGGATCTGCACAACGCCTTACCCGAGGAGATGGGCGGTAGAGAAGCCACTTGGATTTCACAGAGCGGCCTATAGTTAGTAACTGAACCATCAGATTAAGCCTTGCGTGTCCTTCAGCCCTTTGTCAGTTTTTTAAAACATGAGCGGGAAGCGCAGTACAACAGCCTCTCTGCAGTGACCTGCGCTGGTAGAGTAAAACACCAATCTCATGCACAAAGAGTAAAATGCAGCTACTGCAGCTGCATGGAGCGATGCGCAGCAGTGACCGCTGCCTTCAGGGCCTCAGGGAAGAGCTTGCAATGATTTATGACGTCTCATTTTCAAACAACGCCAAGAATCACAATAAAAGC
>NW_009258787.1:657597-658969 GCF_000687185.1 Egretta garzetta
TTCATCCTCTCTGAGGTGTCACTTGTGTATGGTTCAGCCACCAAAAATCCGAACCACTCAAAAAAAAAAATAAAAGGTCAAAAATCATATTATTGCAGCTGTCCCCACAAAATACAGTTCTCACAGAGTCAGTGTATAGGGACAGCTGTAATAATGCACTGTACTTGCATAACGCCTTTTTCTAAGTGTTCTTCCATTTGTTGTAGAAGTAAACTGATGATAAAGCAATACCAAACCAGAACTGTCTGTTTTGGTGTGGCTTAAAGAACTGCAGTGCTCTCCTCGCTCTGCCTAGCACAAGTGCCAGACATTTTTCGTCTGTAAATAAGGATCTTGTCCAGGTTACGGGTTTAAAGAATGTGAAGGGAAAGGTCTGAAATATTCAGACAGAATTCTGAAGCTTAAACTTCCAGCATAGTTCTCAAAGCAGGGTGATGATATCAGTTCACAAATAGCTTAAGCAGCAGTCCAGCAGAGCGGTAGCTGTCTCAGGCTACGTAACGGGCCTTTCAAAAGAGCATGAAGTAACAGAACTGAAATGTATTTGGCAAGATGCCACCACTCAGATGATATCCCAGCCACACGGATACGTACAGTACACAGCAATTCATCATCTCATACTATGCGGCACTGACATTTCTTGTATCAAACCAAAAATAGCTATAGCAAAAGTAAACTGAGCCCCCACATGTGGAGGCCAGCGGGGCCTCTGCATGTTACACACACTACAATACTTTAAAAAGAGACCAAGTTGAGGACAACAAATGGACTTCCATATTCGCCAGCAGTGCAGGGAAAGCCTCTCAGAAAGGAAGAAGGCTCAAGACAGGGCTTCAGAGAACAAAAACCGCACAACCGCTTTCCAAGTAGTGCAGAAGCAAGTACTGAAGTGGGCAGTGAGCGGGGCCTCTGCATGTTACACACACTACAATACTTTAAAAAGAGACCAAGTTGAGGACAACAAATGGACTTCCATATTCGCCAGCAGTGCAGGGAAAGCCTCTCAGAAAGGAAGAAGGCTCAAGACAGGGCTTCAGAGAACAAAAACCGCACAACCGCTTTCCAAGTAGTGCAGAAGCAAGTACTGAAGTGGGCAGACTTCCTCCCAGGATGCAGCACATCACCACAGTTCCTCAAGCCTTCAAATTCCACGAAGGCCTGCAGTATCTTATCCTACAGAAGTGTACGCGCTAGCCCCCTGCGTACACCCCAAACCACCAAAGCTGGAGGAAAACCAGAGAAACTCTATCAGCCGCTACCGAAGTAGCAGCTTAAATGGGTTACAGAAGAAATAAAAAAAAAAATAAGTTGAGCACAGGAATAGAAGCACAAAAGTTATTTCAAAGAATCTAGCTATTGAAGCAAGCTATCG
>NW_009258787.1:658980-661445 GCF_000687185.1 Egretta garzetta
CAGTTAACACTGATGCAGACCTCCACCCTTTCTGGATAACTGAAACCCACTAGAGCTCTAACATTTGCATGCTAGACTATGCAAAAGAAATTGAGTCGTCATAAATATCCCTTTGGCACCTGAACTCCCACAGCTGTGCAGGCCAGCAAAGCCAACAAATGAAAAAATCTGCAATTCCACTTCACAGAACATGGCTGCTGTGTCCAGAAGAACAATACTAACCACCTCCTTTGGCCTCCAGTGGAACACAAGATGCCAGACTGGCCTTGGATTTTAACTCCTGCTCAAGGGCTGCCTTAGCCTGCTTTGCTAAAAGCCCAGGTTTCAGCAATAAATTCTCTACTAGGGGTTGGAGCAGGCTCCAGGAAGAGCCTCGTGTCCTTGGTGCCTGTTCTCCACACTAGGGAGTGACACAGATCATACGAGAGCATTACTGCCAATTGGCAAGGCGGGCTTCAGCCCCACGGCCGGAACAGGCAGAGCTCACAGAAATACCCTATCAAGCTAAGGCGGGGGGGAGAGTGAATGAGTAGCATTCAGACGAAGAGCACTCCCTTAGCCTGTATTTGCATATATATATATATATACTAGCACAAAGCCCACAAAGAGTTCAGCTTTTGAATACTATCATCAGGCAAATATTGTTCTGATGGCACCTCTGCCATCCCCAAGGAGCCAGAGCTGCCCGCCACGCCTAAGCCACCCTGTCTGGTCACAGGAAGGCAAGCAAAGGAAAACTCCCCAGAAGCCTGTCACTCCCTCAGCCGCTGCACACAGAGAAAGCATAAATGGTTTAGGACACAAAGAAGGGAAGCGTCTCTCACTCCTAAGTGGGAGGCAGCAGCAGAAAGCAGGACAATGCATTTCAGCCAGCGCCGAAACACCATGTGCTACCCACACCTGATGCACAGGCAGGGTTACTTTGCGATAAAGACCAATACACTCACATTTTTAAGGCATCTTGAGGGAATTCTCCATATAGGAGAAGTACTCTCCATATAGGAAAGTACAGTACGTTGAGATTTTAGAAAAGCTTTAAAAAAATTGTTGACTCCAGAATTATCTTCAACTCTTCATCTGTCTGCTCTGTGACAAAACCAAACAGAGAAAACCCTTACGAGCCCTCTCATGACTACTCCAAACACGAGTGTTTGCTATGGCCACAGCCTGCCTGGGTCAAATCGGTCGCCTCTTGCAAGGGACCGAAATCTATCTCATTTTAAGGTACCAGTCACTAGCATCCGCACACAAACCCAACATTTAATTCACCTACGTGGAAAAGTTTATTTAGCGAGAGCCAAGAAAGGGACTCTGTCATGCTGAACACCTCCATTAGCCTGGGTACGGCTTCATCTGAAACCTCGCAGCAAAGGGCGAACTACACACCATTCCCGGCTCCCCAGGCCTGCCCCCTCCCCCCCCGCAGCCGGATCTGGAGATTGCGTGGTCTGATGGAGCGGGGCACTTGTAGTCTGACCCGGCTCACCACTCGGCCCTGCGATCATCCGCTTCAACACGCAGAAGGTGGGGTAAGCGCAGGGTGGGGAAGAGGCCGGTACAATCACCCCTCTTGGCAGCAGTCAGAGCAGATTCAGCATTTCGCAAAACCACATCCCGAGCTGAGCAGTCATCACTGTTACCCAACTCACAAAGGACACAAGAGAAAAATCATAGTACCCTCGAATCAGAAACACAGAAACCTAGTGTGGTGTTTACCAGGTAAGCGCGTGTTTCAGATTTGAAACCACTTCTGCACCGTCTTCTATCAGAGGCTGCTGAAGTCAAACAGAAGTGCGTGGTGGAAGTTAATCAAAACATGTCGCTTCTGGCTTAAGGTCTTTCCTTTGACAGCCGCCCAACACATGGGAGCACATCTTTCTTATGAGTGCACTGGGACCACCCATATGAGCTTTGTGCTCACTTCCGAGGGTTTACAAAATGCGGGCGACACTCATTAGATCCCCTCCCTGGCATGATCCCACAAAGGGCATTTCTGTCGAACATTTGTGCAAGCAAAGCCCTGAGCACGTGAACCGCGCACAAGGGTTTTTCAAGGAGTCTTGATGCAAACCACAGCGGAAACGACTGAAGCTGGGCAGATTTGTGGGAGCCTTCTCCCAAACGCTGTCTGTCATCAGAATGCTGCTCTGCTAGTCTAGATTACAAACTTTCCAGAGGTGCCAGACGAGATCACCCCGGCCGGGAGCAGAGCCAGCAAGCAAAACCACAGAAAGCCAGTAATATTTGTAACAGTCCTTCTCCGAGGCAGCCGGTAGCTACCCCCAAGGTATAAACCCCAGTAAGCCTTGCTGCATTCCCGGGCGGATTGCTGGAATTGAAGACGAAAGACAATGAGAGAAATGACAGAACACGCTGAGCACGAGCTGGCACGCTCGTTGTAAAGGGAAGGGCCTCCCGCCCCAGGCGGCGCCCACGGGGCCACGCGAAGGGTGGGGGTCTCCCTG
>NW_009258787.1:663162-664144 GCF_000687185.1 Egretta garzetta
CTGAAGCACGGCTGCCAAGGTGCTGGGGCAGGTAGGGGAGAGTTGATTATTAAATTGACTAATGCACTATACTGCAAGTTTTTATTAAATCCATCCACATCTGGGATTTTGGAGGTCACCTCCAGGTGCGTGGTGTCTGCCCGCAGCAGGACCCAGTGAGCCCAGGTGGGGGCTGGGACACACACTGGGCGGTGGCGTTCAGTGGCTGGGCGCAGATTTTGTCACCCGTAGATGAGGCAGGCACAGGCATAAAGGGGTCTGGAGGGAGATGCTGGGGGTCACAGTATGGAGTCAGTGTCAGAGGCAGCAAGCGGGCTTGACACGATGGCAGCCCGGAAATGCTGCGACCGGTGACGTGTCTGTGCTCCTGGGTCCGTGCCCGGAGGAGGGCGAAAGGCCAGGCTGCTGAGCCGGGGCTGCTGGAGGCCACCGCCTGCGTTCACCGCTGCTGCTCAGCTTGGCCGGCTGCCGCAGCAGCCCACTCCTGTCCGGGGGGACGGCGGGGGGCTGGAGAGTGCTTTCCTGGCACCCCGTTCCTGCAGGCATAGTTCAGCGGGCAGCCGGGCCTCCCCCCTGCAGCACCAGGGTGTCCTGGGCAGGGCAGAGCCACGCACACCCCGGCCAGGCTGTGGGGCATCTCCTGTTCCATGGCCAGAAGCACGGCTGGACCGGGGAGCTGCCCCAGGGGCTTCATCCCTGCCTTAGCAGGGAGGAGAGCATCCGTAGGACGCCAGCCTTTCCCAGCCCAGCAGGGCGGAGGGAGCCAGCCCATGGATCCAGCCAGCTTCCCACTCCCTACATCTCCAAACTGTTTCCCATCCCTTGGCCTGTTAAATGACCGCCTGTGGGCAGCCCAGCCTGCACTGCCAGCCTGCGGAGGAGCGAAGCGGCCAGAACACGTCCGTGCAGGGAAGGCGGAGGGCAGCTGGGCTCCGGGCAGAACTCCCAACTGTCTGCAGAAAAGCGTTGTGGTGGAGCTGCT
>NW_009258787.1:664200-665680 GCF_000687185.1 Egretta garzetta
CACGACGGGTGCAGGGCTGGAGCAGGGAGCGGCTCTGGGAAGGGGAGCAGCAGCCGCGCGGCAAGGCAGGGGGGCAGCCGGAGGCATTATCTGCTCAACAGGCATTGCAAAGGGCCAAAGTTTGGAGCCGCTGATAAACCGGCACTCCCACAGCATTAAGGTTCAGGTTTGCATGAAGCAGAGCTGTAACTTCTTCCCCTGGCTCTGGGGCTCAGGGAGCTGCTGGGGCTTTTGCTCTCCAGGTGATAACACAGGAGGGTGCCCGCTGTCGCCCACCCGCCCCCGTCGGCTGTAGCCCTGTACCTCAGCCCTTCTGCCTCTGGAACCACTGGAAAGACAAAGTGTTGCTGCATTCCCCCTTCCCACAAAACATACCAGCGTGCGAGAGGGCGGAACCCATGCACTCACTTCCTAAGCAACCCCTCCCACAGCGAGCATAAAGCTTATTTCATACTTGACCAGGGCTCAATTTTGGCTAAATTAGGCCAAAAAGCTCTGCAGAGCGTTCACTGCCCAGCCGAGCGCACGCTGTAGGAGCAGCGGTGGGAAGCGGGAGCTCAGCACTCCCCTCTGAACACTGCAGCCCGACCCAGGGGCACGGGGCTGGAGGAAGGCAGGCTCCCGGCGGGGGGAAGCCCTGTCCCTCCAGGCTCTCAGCTAGAGTCAGCGTCTCACCCCAATCTCACACCCCCCAGGGCAACATCAGGGAACAGGAAAGAAGTGGTCTGGGGGTCATTTTTACTGCAAAGTCAGGAGTGGGTCCTGAACCGCCATCTGAAGTGATGCTTCAACAACCCCAGCCCCAGGCACTGCTGGGATCCCCTGCAAGGGGGGTGTGAGTCCACCTCTTTTATTTTTTTTTTTTTTTTCCTTCATCCAAATGCTGGCTTAAAACCAGGAATCAGCCTCACTTGGATTGATCAGCAGCCCAGGGGGCTGCGCTCACACCAGGGGCAGCTCTGCTTGAGGAGCAGACCCCCAACCATCGCATCCCACCCAGGGCATCAGCCGGCAAAGATGCAAATCTCCAGAGAAACACAGACAGGGCTGCCCTGGCTCCTGCGGGACAGACCCTGCCAGCCCCTCGCACCACGCTGCTCTGCTGCGCCCCACGGACGGCAGAGGCCCATCCAGCAACCCCCACCGCGCACTCGGGACCTCCGCAGTACCCCACTAGCTAGGGCATGGCGCTACGGGCAGCCTTCGGGAGGTCCGGCTCCTTTCCACTCCCACCATTCAATCAACAGCCCAGGCATTTGTAACAAAGTGTTATTTATTAGAATATTACATTGCACTTAAAAAATAAGGGAGGTCTGACCCCGTCATCTTGACCTACATGAAGGATGCAGGGCCAGGCGTACAATAAATATAAATACTATGTACAGTTTATCTAAAATAAATATATAATTTAAAATGAAAAATATCTTGTTAAATAGCTGTTACCCTCCCACCCCTCCTGCGCCTAAGAAAGCCCCGAGCC
>NW_009258787.1:665722-667918 GCF_000687185.1 Egretta garzetta
GAGGCGCTGCCCGACCAGCCCCAAAGCGGGTGCTGTCCTGCTGCTCCAGCGAGCTTCGCCGTGCTGCGGACTCCCAGGACGGCGCTGGCTCCGCAGCTCTCGCCTCTTCCAGGAGGTAGAAGTGCATTAGTGCCGACCACTGCAAGACAGCGGCAGACGCGCTCACAACACAGCCCTGGGCCGCTCTCCCCGTGCAGTGGCTCCTGCATGGCGGGGCCAAGGTCCCCATCCCACCCAGCCCGGCGAGGGAACCCCCGCAGCCACCAAGGCTCCAGCGGTAGCCACTCGCCACCCTGCAGGGCTGGGCCCGGGGGGCCGGGAGCCAGGATGCCAGGGGAGCAGGGGCCAAGCATCCCAACAATCCCCAGGGCAGAGGGGGCAGCGGTGAAACCCTTGTGCTGCATCCCTTTCCCCAAAATCCAACTCCTATAAGCAGCTAAAAGTCCCACCCCCAACACTATCACCACCATCACAGAAATTCTTCGCAGGCATTACTTCATCCTCACAAAGAACAAAGGGGGTTTTCTTTTTTTAAAAAGGAGAAGTAGCTGTAATACGTATGGGCACATCTAACGTCAGGGTTTGGACTGGAGCAGAGGAAGTCTGCAAGCTTCCCAGCGCCCGGCCACGCGGCCGCCCCTGGGGCAGAGCACACCCCACCGCCCGGCCAGAGCGACACCCCATGGGCTGGCAGCAGCATCCCCGGGCCCAGCTGCGAGGCATCACACTGGTGCAAGTAATAAGGAGAGTGGGAGGGAAAAGGAAGGGGGTTTTTTATATATATGTAAAAATAGAGGCAATATCTAAGGAGGGGAAGTGACTCAGAGGGTCAGAGAGGGAGCAGAACAAGTGGGAAAAAAACCCCAGAAGCAGCTTCCCCGCTGTCAAACATCCCTGAGGCACACCGCAACAGGGCAAAGCAGAGACCTCAGGTTAGAAAGGAGGAATTGGTGGTGGCTGGGGGTGCTGGGGGACGGGGGCTTGGGGGGGAAGGGGAGGAAAGAGGGCTGGAGCCCCACGGGGCAGCCCAGCCTTTCGGGCCAAATCCAGCAAGCTGCTTCTCCAGGCTCCAGCTGCCACCAGCTCCTGCCTGAATCGGGCACAGGATCCAGGCAGTGATCCCAGCCCACGTGAACAAGCGGAGCCCCCAGATGCCAACCAGCCCCACGGCTGCCCCACGCCCGGCCAGGGGCTCACCTCGCCAGCACCTGGCATCCTCAGTGGTTCACAGTGATGCCCAGCTTGATCTTCTCTTCGTTTTCTACATCGTAGACACCCCTCTTGTGACACCTGTGAGGCCATGCAAAAAAATGCTTAGAGCATGGAGAAGTCCTCACCACCCTCCCCAGCACATCTTCTTCCTGGGGTCACGGATCTGACGGCTCAGCCCCGTCCCACTCACCTGAGCATCAGCAGGGCTGCGATGATGAGGAGACACAGGGAGGACAGGACGACGGCAACGACGGCCAGAGCCGTGGTGTGGTCGTACGCGCTGGGGGGGTGCTCCACAGGCAGCGAGAGGCCGTGGCATCTCTCCCCATGATATCCCGGCTGGCATCTGGGCGAGAAGAAAAAAAGTCTTAAAGGTGGCGCAAGCACAGAAGGTTCATGGTGGTCGAGGTCACCAGGTTCCTCACACCCCCATGGAAAGGGAGCCCTTTGCTCAGCCTTCACCAGCACCCTGCCCGTTCCCCTCGCCCCCCCTCCCCGAGCTGGGACATCTGGTGTCACCATCACCTCCCTGGTACTGGCAAAGTTTCTCCTGCCCCAAGCACCAAGTGAAAACTCCTAGAAAGGTTGAGGTTCCCCCCCCAGTAGAAGGCACTGGGGTCTGTGCTCTCCCCAGTCGTCCCCAGGCAGAGCCAGGCTGCCCAGACCACCTCTGGAAGTGGGAAATCCCAGGCATGGGAGCGGAGAGGCAGCTGGACCAGAGCTCAGTGCTCCCCAGTGGGCAGGACATCCCCACACACCCTGCCAGCCAGAGCGCTGCCACCTCCCCGCAGACGCGGGGTTACTCACGTAACAGAAATAACGCTCCCCGGCAGAGCTGCGAGGCTGCCAGCCCTCCCCGTGAGTCAAAGCACGCTGATGCGACCAGATATAAATATCGCTCTATATCCAGCGCCACTGACCCTCAAGCTTATCTCCAAGAGGGGGTCTCAGCCCAGCCCTCCTGCCTGGCTCCCCAGCGAGGCT
>NW_009258787.1:668171-671486 GCF_000687185.1 Egretta garzetta
CAACACGGGACCACATTGTCAGAGGGGACTGGAGCCTTTGGCCGCTGTTCCTAAAACCCATGATGGCTCTGGGGAGATGTCACCCAGAGATGGGCCACCAGGCTGGAGAGCCCCAGCCTGGACCCCTCCTGCTGGCCTGTGGCCCGGGGCCTCCCCGGGGATCTGGGAAGGGCAGGCGGCTGGGCAGGGGACACCTGGCTGCCCCAGTCCCGGGCAGGGGACACCACACCCCACATCACGCTGGGCCACCGGCCCAAGCTGAGCCAGCAGAGACCTCCTGCTGCTGGCAGTCCTGAGCCCCCTGTGCTAGGGCCCAACTTCACGACAGCTTCCAGGCAGGGAGGAACTAAGCGGTTCAAGGAGCTATGCGGAGCCTGATCCCTGTGGATTGCAGGGCGCGAGATCTTGTGGGCACCGTAAGCCAGGGAGCTATTATCTTCCCCGGGCTCCGAGAGCAGGGCTGGATGGCTCAGAGGATTGATAGCAAAGAACAAAGCCTCTTATATATCTGCCAGCTCAACCCCTGCCCACGTCAGCAGGGATCAGATGCGCACCCCTGGGCATTTCCTGCGGCAGCAGTGCTGGATCCAGGTGCCCCAGCAGCAGGCAAGCGCTTGCTCCTCCGCTTGCCTTGCCCAGTCCCTGCTCTCGACCTGCATCCCGGGGCAGGGGGGGGTACGCAGTCCTGCCCTCCATCAGGGCCAAGGGACAGCTTGGGCATGGCTTTGGCAGACTGTCCCCAAAGGTGCCAACTCCAATCCACCTTGCCACCGCAGAGATGCTCTTCCTGCCCCCATCAGTACGCCCCCACCGCTGCGGGAACCCTGAGCTCTCAGCCAAGGCTGGCAGCTGCGAGGGACGGGGGGGTCGCAGGGATGGGGCCTCACAAACCAGACCAGCAGGAGACCTTGGCTGCGAGCCCCCAACCCCTGCTCGCCATCCTCCGAAACCCACGGCCCAGGTCTTGGTGCGGCAGTTCAGCCGGAGCTCACCGCGCCAGCAGGGAATGCCGGGGCTGAGTCCATGACGGATTTTGGTGGGGGACGGACATTGCTCAAGAAGCACAAGGAAGAGGCCAAGTCAGAGCCGTCCCTGCACGGATGGCGAACATGCACTAAAAATAATCTCCTCCACTCTTCCTCTGCCCAGCCTGGAGAATTGAAGGAACCGTGACTAAGGCTCCCCCGGCACAGGCACACGCCAACAACTCACATGCAGGAGGGAGCTCCCAGCTCTCGGATGTATTTGCATTCGCCGTGAATACAGAAATCCTTGTACTTCCGCAGGCACGGGTCTCGCTTCTTCCCCAGGCCTTTGCCTTTTCTTCTTTTATTCCCGTTTCCTTTTTTCTTGGGAGTAACCAGGCCTTGAGGCTTTGACAGGAAAGCAACTGGAAAGCAATTTGGGAAGGAGAAAGCAGCGGTCAGATCACCTCTGTGCGTCAGCCAAGGAGCAGGCAGAGCAGCAAAGCCGGGGCTGCTGCACCACTCAGCCTTTTGTGTGGCCATCTGCCCCCGGGCAGGGGGGCTGGGGTTTTTTTTTTTTTTTTCCTCTCCAGTTTCTCACAAATATCATGGCCTTTCCAATTCATAAGAACAATTCTGAAGGAAAGAAAGGAATCGGGGCGGGCGGGGGGGGTGCGGAACAGAGCTTTATGCATCTCAAATGTTGCTATTATATGCACCAGTTTCCACTGAACACAGAAAATTGCTAATTGCCACTTTATCTGGCTTTTATTTCCCTGACGAGCGCAGTCTTTTGTAAGACCCTATTCATGGCTCAGACGGACTCTCCTTCCTGCGGGTACAAGGATGCCTCGCATACCCGGAACAGGATTAAGAGAGCAAGCCTGGCGTAATTTTTGGTTTTCCAGAGCCAAAGAGATGGCAAGGGCAGCGTTCCCATGACTGACAAAGGTATGTTTTAATTGCGGCGTAGAGACCGGTGGCTTTTGGTGCAAGGCCAGCTCCCTGCTGGGCTGGTGGAACCAGAGCACTGAGCTCCTCACCTGGACACAGGCCGAAACCAGCAAGGTTACTGGAATAGTTTTTAAGACATGCAGATGCCCAAAAATTGAGCTCCCGGTTTGATCTCGCAAGGTGCTGAGATGCTGGAGAACTCTCACTGCTCCAAGAGCTGCTCTGGAACCACAGCGCTTAAGAACGCTGGTGAGCCCAGGGGAACGTGAACCAAGCCTAAGCCCTGCACCGCTCGGGGAGGAGGAGGTGGCCGAGCCTAACCTGGCGAGCTGTGACCTGCCTAATTCCTTCTCAGCCGCTTCCTGACGTAACCGAGCCCGCCTCCTCCTCCCCAGCCAGCGCCTCTCCTGCTGCGGCACACCGGTTGCACACCTAGCAAAGTTATTTCGCGATTTCAACATCCGTCACACTACACCTGGAGAAAACCGATACTCCAGGAAATTCTGCAGCCTGGAGAAACCCCCAGATCCGGGTGAGGCCCAGGGGTCTGCCCCAGGCTGGCAGCAGAGGCTGTCCCCTCCCCTGCAGGTTCTCTCCTGGCTGTAGCCACGGTGCTGCTGACCCCCCCAAACCACCTCCACTGTCACCACCCCTCCTCCCCAGGGCTCTGTCTCTTAGGACAGCCAGAGAAGATTTGGAAAGTCTTGCTGGTAGGAAAATTGGTCCAGCCCCCAGGCGGGAAGGGGATGCTGCTGCTCTCCCCCTGCCCAGGCACCCTGGGGGCTGCGGCACCAAGGAAGGTGCCTTCAACACAACAGGCAGATTTTTCTGACCGTAGCTCAGCTCAAGGCATCCAGAAAGCGCTCCGAGAGGCTGCAGCCTCGGTAACCAAACATCCCCCACCCCTTGGCTCGTCCCACCGACGAGGGTCAGCCCACGCCTGCCGGATCGCTTGCTCTAGGGCAGGGTCTCCTCAGGGGGAGGCACAGAGGAGCAGGCTGGAGCATCTCCCTCCCAGCAGGGGAGGTGACTGCTTCCCAGGGTCTGCGTCCCCTTGGACGCGTGGGGCTCAGCCCAGTTTTGCAGGATTTTTGTCCCAGTCTGATGGCACAGCCAGAAAGCAAAGAAAAACACAGGAAAAACGGAGGGTGAACTGTATGGGGCAGAGCGTGCTCCTCCGGGTGCCAGGTCACTGATCTCAGCACGTCACATGTGCAAGGCACAGGTACAGGTCACCCTCCTCGGCCTGCGATGGGGCCCCCGTCCCACCCCCGGGACACTCTCTGGTCCCGAGCCGGGGGAGAGGAGCCAAGCATGAATGCCCCGCGAGCCTAACAGAGCGGCAGTGTCCCCAACGCCCCCGTAGCGGGGACTGCCGGCTGACTAACCCCGCCTA
>NW_009258787.1:673102-673398 GCF_000687185.1 Egretta garzetta
TCTTGTCCCAGCTCACATTCGGTTGGGCCATGACCCCTCGCTGGGTCCTCGAGGTCCTGAGCCCCCAGCCCCGCTGCTGGCTTGGGTTCAGTGAGGCACGACTGAATATTCCTGCCATTGTTGTCAGTGTCTCCAAGGAATACCGCCGGATTTGGCATCCCCCCGCACACACCCTCCTTCTTGCTCAGACTTGACTTTTGCAATTGTTTGCTGGATGTTTTTCCTTCCGCCTCCTCCTGCCTTCAGCAGCCCGAAGGCCTTTGGCAGCAGAACGGGGCGGGGCAGCGGTGGGCCGG
>NW_009258787.1:673812-674186 GCF_000687185.1 Egretta garzetta
CCCCCCCCCCCGCCGGCTGCCTGCGCCCTGCCCCCCCCGGCCAGCCTCAGCCTCGCCTCTGCCTTCCTCTGCCTCTGCAGCCGCCCGCAGCCCCCCCACCTGCACCCCGCTGCCAGCCGTGCCCCATGCCCTCCAGGCGCTGCGCCCCCACAGGAGGGGGAGGGGGCCCGGGAAGGTTTGGGTGCCCTGAGGCCTCCCCGGCTCTCCTTATCCATGGGTCCTGCTGCCAGGGGTCTCCCCGTGGTCCCCACCCCAGCCAAGGGCACCCCCCCCCTGGCAGCACCCGCCCTGGGCACACGTTGGTATCGCAGAGCAAACAGCCTGGCAGGCGCGGGGGGGTGGCTGGGGGCGAAGGGGGAGGGAGAGGCGGGGGG
>NW_009258787.1:674718-677008 GCF_000687185.1 Egretta garzetta
AGCCAGGGGTGGCCTGAGCCGAACCCAGTGCTGCGTGGCCGGGGGGTGCCTCGATGCCGCAGGCTGCTGCCTTCACCCCTCCTGCCTGCGCTGAAGGGGTGCAGAATGAGGCCGGCCCTACTGGGCAGCTGCTGGTGCTGGAGTGAATCTGGTCGTGGGGCTGGAAGGAGCCCCAGGAGTCAGCTGTGGGGCAGGGGACAGGCACAGGGGAGGTTTGGTCGTACTTTGGGATAGTGGTGGTGATGGGAGGGGTGCTCCCCCCCACCTCCCCCCAGGCTGGATCCAGCACCAGCAGCTCCTCAGCCTCAGCTCCCGGCCCATCCACCGCAAGGCAGGTACCAGCACCCCAGGGAGCGGTGCACACCCACCCGTACTCCCCCGAAACGTGACTTCGGCCGTGGTGGCGCCTGGCCCTGCGCCGGGCTGCTCCTGGGGCTGAATCCTGCCCAGGGCCAGTGGGTTCCAGCACAACCCGCCCGTGCTGGCCCGGTGTTTGTGTTGCCCGCCGCCGTGTTTGCACTGCACACAGCCCGGCTGTTTGTTTGCACGGAGCCAGGGGAGCCAAGCCCCATGTCGGCGGTGGCGGGCACGCCGCAGGCAGAGCGAGCACGGGGCGCCCTCTCCGCCTGCAGCACGGAGCTGGCTGGGCCGTCTCTCGGTCCCGGCAGGGAGATGTGGCTGTGCCTGCATCCTTCCCGCCCGCACGTGCTGCAACATCCGCTTGCCCGCTGCGGCCCACGCGGGCGCCCTCCGCACGCTGGGATGGCCGCGGCCCTGACGCGCTCCCGGCCCTTGTCATAAGCCCCGCCACCGGCAGCCCCCTCTTGCCCCACTCTGGATTTCCTCAGTGACACATCCTTCCCCAGCGCACGTCCCCACATCCCCCTTCCCTGGAAGAGCTGCCACGGGGCCGTGCCACCCTTCCTGCCGTGGGCACAGGCACCGACGCTGCCACTGGCACCAACGCTGCCACCGGCTATCCGGGGTTGGCCTCGCCGTCCCCTCGCCAAAGCCTTGCAGGGTGTGGGAGGGCTCGAGGCCACGCTGCTCCCCCGAGAGCACCAGTGCAGCTGTGTCCCCAGGGGCCACTAGAAGGAGGCAGGGATGTCCCTGGTCTCTGGCCCAGGTGGGTGGCAGGAGCCGGCTGCTCTGGGACCCCCAGGGCTGGCCCCTGTGCTTTGAGATCATTGTTTTGGGCTCGGCTCTGTGCATTGGTTTGTGGCCAGTCTAAACTGGTTTGCAGCTTTTATAAGGTGTGGGATGAGTGGGATCCTGCGAGTGCCGGCAGCTCCAGAGGGGAGCCCATGCCTGTGGCTGCTGGTGGTGGTGGCCACATGAGCCCGCATGCCCAGGATGGCCGGTGCAGCTCTCCAGGTGGCAGGCGCTCACTCACAGCCCAGACCAGAGAGGAGCAGCCCCGAAGCTCCCTGCCAGGCTTCCAGCTTCACCATCTTCCCTCCAGCACGGCCCCAGCAGCCGAGCAAGCCGGTGCCGCCCTGCAGCCGGAGGAGTGGGGGGATGCCACCCACCCGCTGCTCTTCGTCCAGCTCAACCAGCTCCTCAGCACCCCGGCAGGGCTGGAGTGGAGAGAGGTGGCCAGGTAGGCTCATCTGCAATGGCCCAGCTGCCTGGCGACGCTTTGGGAAGCCCAGCCTTCGAGAGCCTGGCTCTGATGGAGCCCACGGCATCTCCCAAGGCTGGGGGTTCCTCAACCTCAGCCTGAAGCAGGGCTGCTCAGTGCCCTCTGCCCCTGCCGGCGCCCGCACTGCTTCTGCCCGGATTCGGGCGACACGGGAGAGGGCAAGGTGTCAGGCAGGGTGCAGGCAGTGGCCCTGCACGGGCACAGCGCCCTTGCTCTGCTCCTGCCTTTGCTGCCTCTCCAAGGCTCCGGTGGCTGTGCCAGGGCTGGGGTGGTGCTTTGACGCTCCCCAGATCCGGCTGCCCGGCATGTCTCAGGAGGTGACCAGAGGGGTAGGGCAGGCTTGACTGGGGACGATGGGGCCCAGCAGAGAGGGGCCGGGGCCAGCCGGGTGCTGGTGTGGGGCAGGAGTGTGGCTGGGACATCCCCAGAGCCCACCCTGCCCTCTGCAGCAGGGCCGGGGCACGAGGACGTGGGCTGTGGGGGTCTGGGGGCAGCAGTGGGTCTGCCCTGGGGGCAGGAGGGTCTAGCGGGGGGGCAAAGCCACCAAAGCGTGGCAGTGACGGCTCTGCCCAGCACCCAGCCCTCTGCCCCCTGGCGTGGCTGCCCGTCAGCAGGAGCCCACGCTGCCGGGGCACGCTCTCCCCGTGC
>NW_009258787.1:677966-682351 GCF_000687185.1 Egretta garzetta
CCCCTGCTTTGCAAGCCCCCTGCAGCCCCCTCTGAGCCCCCCAAGCCCTGCCTATGCCAGCCCCATGCCAAGCTCAGAGAGGGACCATGGCTCCAGTCCTGCTGCCTGGCACAGGGCTCAGGGCTGCCCTGCCACTGGCCCCGTGCATCTCCCCGGGCAGGTGGGTGAAGTTCGAGGAGACGGTGGAGGATGGCGGGGAGCGCTGGAGCATGCCCCATGTCCCAGCCCTCCCCCTGCAGAGCCTCTTCCAGCTGAGGGCCTGCCTGCAGAAGGGGACGATCCTCCTGGATTTGGATGCCCCCAGTTTCAAGGAAATAATTGGTATGTGGGGAATGCAAAGGTCACCTCCTGGACGGGCTGATCACCAGGGAGGGACCAGGCCACCAGGAGGTCCCTACATAAGAGCACTGATGGGTGGGTGCCTGGGGTGGCCAGCTGCTGCTCCAGCAAAGTGGGCTTTTCCCTGGGCAGCCCCCCACGGGGCAGCAAGCCGGGGCATTCCGGCCTGTCCCACCCCTGTTGCAGACAAGGTGCTTTCCGAGGAAGCGGAGCTGCAGCCCCAGCGGAGGGAGCACCTGGCAGCCCTCCTGCTCCGCCAGCCGCGGCACCGGCCCACCACATCCCCGCTGCGGCTCCTGGCCGAGCTCAGCCTCTCGCCCTGCCGAGGTAGGCACGGCACCCGGCGCTCCCACCGGGCGTCCCTCCGCTGCCACCAGCCTGGGGCAATGCCCGTGCTGGCCATTCGCTCGCACACCTATTTGGGTGCTTGCTCCCTCGCTTTGCAGGGAAGGCCAAAAGCTGGCCCGAGCCCAGAGCCCAGCTCTCCGAAACGCCTCTTCAGGAGCAGGTAAGGCAGGACGGGGCTGGGCTGGGAGCAGCGGCTGCATCCCAAGGGCCCAGCCACTGCACCCCTCTTCTTTCAGCTGAGAAACCAGTTTAAGAAGAAGGTCCCACCGGGGGCCGAAGCAGCCCATGTTGCCGTTGGTGAAGTTGAATTCCTGGAGAAGCCCTTCACCGCCTTCATCCGCCTCAGGCGAGGGGTAGCCCTGGGCTCACTGGCCGAAGTCGCTCTCCCCAGCAGGTAAATGGAGCATGGCTGATGGCCCCGGGCCCCGCTTTGTCCCTCTCTCCGTGCTCCCTCCCTCCTGGGACACGGCTTTGCTTGGCCAAAGCAAAGGCTCCAGCACCCGATGCCACGTGCAGTCCTGGAACCCTGGCTCACTGCTTCCCTGCCTGCTTTCCCAGCTCCTTAGGAGCATCCCAGGATGGGCTAAGAGTGGAGCATCCGTTGGACAGCCTCGGGGGACATCCCCGGGTTATCCCCACCTGCGCTCTGCATTCGCGCTCCTCCTCAGGAGGATCTGGATGCTCTCCGCTTACTGCCTGGGAGCGCGGGAGCTGGCGGCTGGGAGGGGACGTGGGTTTGCAGGAGCCTCTTGCCCTCCTGTGCCTGCAGCGCTCTCCTGCGCGGTGGGGCGGCTCTTGCAGCACTGTTGGCGTACGGGAAAGGCACGGGGCAGGAGGTGCTTCTCCATGGTTGGGGAACACATCTTCTGAAGCCAAAGCGGGAAATGGTCAGCGTGCCCCTTGAGCTGGGGACCTCCTTAGGGAGCCTGCGGAGGATGAGGCAGGCGGGGATCGGGGGGACATTGCCACCTCCTGGTCACTCTGCCCAGAGCACCCGTCCTCAAGGAGCTGGGTGGAGCGGGACATCCACCCAGCTCCTGCTCTCTCCTTGGTGGGACATGGGTGGCAGGTCCCCGCGGAGACCCCACAGGTCTCCAGGGGCTCATGGCAGCCCCTTACCCTGCATTTTCCTCTCCTGAACAGGAGGGGAAGGAGAGCTTGTCCCTACCCACCCCTTAGACCCTAAAGCCATCCCCTCTGCTGGCCGCCCTGGGCTATCCTGCGGGCGCAGCCACCGTCTCGGGGCTATCTTCCACCCAGGACCATCTCTAGGATCTTAAGGTTTTCCCATTGCCTTGATGAAGACGCCTGGGTGAAAGCAAGCCCAGGTGGCTACCACCACCTCCCGAGCCCTTGGGGCAGGCTCCGGGAGGCCTCCGGCACTGATGTCAGGGCTGCAGCAGGTTCTGTCGAGCCACCTTCAGCCCCGCCCGCGCCATTGGAAGAGTTTCCCTACCCCCTCTCTAGATGTTTGCTCGGGTTATGATCACTGGAGCTTCTCCGCAGCCTCAGGGTACCAGGACTGTAACCATTTTACCAGTTTTGGGAAGGAGCAGGGGGCTGGGTTAAACATTTGGATGAGCTGTCCCTCTGGAGACCTTGTTATTTTGCAGCACCCTGAGGTGCGGAATTTTAGCCGCATTTCTTCAAGGACTCTGAGCCCTCTTTCCAGTCTCGCCCCGTGTTCCCGTAGACCTATCAAACCTGCTGCCTGTGCAGCTGGCAAGATCTCCTTCCCGATGCTAATGCATCCCGCCTGCGAGCAGCATTCCCAGGAGCACGACCCCACAGACAGCCCCAACCCAGAGCTCGACCCCACAGACACCCCCAGCCGAGGATGCCTCCTTCTCTGCCCCAGAGACCTGCGTCCCCTCCCAGCCTGGCTTCCTGCAGACCTTGGATCCAGCCAGGATCCTGGTGTCCCATGGTCTCCCGTGGGGTTTCCATGCAGTGGGCAGCAGACACGTGTCTTGTCTTCTGCGTCCAACACAGCCACCCCTTAGGGTGGCAGCAGCCTCCCAAGCCTGCCCGGCCACTGTCCCCAGCACCCCCACGGCACCACGGTCTCCCCCAGGAGAAACGTCCCCCAGCGAGGAGAGGGCTGCTCAGATGCGCTGTCTCGCTCACAGATTCCTCTTCATTCTGCTGGGTCCCCGAGCCAAAGTGAAAGCCTACCACGAGGTTGGCAGGGCCATGGCCACGCTGCTGACGGATGAGGTGAGCCTGGTGCAGCACCCACGGGTGGGATGGGCCCAGGATGAGGCCCAGGCTGAGGACACCAGGGCTCCTCTTCTCTGCAGGCTGCAGGCAGAGGATGGAGCAAGCTGGTGGCCTCCCTTGCCCAGGATAAGAAAGCAAAGGATTGGGGGCGGGTGTCTGTGGGATGTGGGTGCCCCCGTTGCACTGAAGTGGGTGGGTGCCTTTCTCGGTGATGGCTGCAGGCTGGGAGGAAGGCTCCACGTGGTGAATGCAGGGACCTGGCGGTTAAACCACAGCGCCTCCCCACAGCTCTTCCAAAGGGTCGCCCGGCAGGCCAAGCACCGAGAGGACCTCATTGCAGGGATGGAGGCGTTCCTGGATGAGCTGACAGTGCTTCCTCCCAGGAAATGGGACCCCAGTGCCCGAATTCCTCCGCCAAGCTCTTTGCCGTCTCTGCACAGGAGGTAAGCTGGAGGGAGGGCACCCGCAGCCTCTGCCAGCCCCTCCACAGGGTCCCAGGTGGAGTCCTCTGCCCGTGACATCGGAATCTCCATCTCCATGGGGATGAAGCCACCCAGGAGCCAACCTTTGCCAGTGAGGTCCTCCCAGCCAAGCTCCTCCAGCTCCAGCCAATGACCACGGCTCTGGTCCCCACTGCTGTTAGTCCTGCTGTCCCACCTGGCAGGGGATGGCAAAACTGCCCCACGTGTCCTTCGGGCAGGAGCTGCCAGGAGCACCAGGCTTCAGCACTCAGACGTGAAACTCATCCTCTGAGCAGGACACACCTCCAGCTCTGCCCAGCTCTTCCACTAAAACCGGTCTGACTAGGGCTGCCTCCAGGGCTTGCTGGAGGAGATCATGGTTGGGTTGGAAGGGACCTTTGGAGATCACCTAGTCCAACCCACCCATCTCTCCTACTCCTCCTGATCTTTCTCCTCTTCCTCATTATCAGGGGATACATGAGGTCCTCCCAGCCCTGCTTTTTATCCTTGTCCCCTCTCCACCCTCCGTGGCCCCCCATAGCATCCCCTAAATGCAGCTGGGTCCTGAGGGCTCCAACCCGAAGCCTGTCATCTCAGGCTCTGGTCTGCCCCAGGACAGCTGTGCGCCCGCCGGATCGGCAGTCCCACGGCGATGGGGACATGGCAGCAGCGGGGGACAGAGCTGGGCTGGCGCGCCTGCGCTCCAGGGAGGAGCTGGAGAGGACGGGCAGGTGGGTGCCTGGAAGGACGAGGGTGGTGGGAGGCGCTGGTGGGTGCTGAATTCGGGGCAGGGTGCCGGCTCTCCCCAGCACACGGGGCCACCCCATCCAAACCACTCTGGGCTGGTGTCTCCCAGGGAAGGGACCGTCCCCTGCCTCTCTCAGGGGGTGACGGCTGGCTGGGGGGGCTGCTCTGACATCCCCCTCCTCTGCCCCAGGCTGTTCGGGGGGCTGCTGCGAGACATCCAGAGGAAGGCGCCGTGGTACGGCAGGGGCTTCTCCCGCGCCCCGGCACCCC
>NW_009258787.1:684644-686350 GCF_000687185.1 Egretta garzetta
GGCAGTGCTCTACATCTACCTGGCGACGGTCACCAATGCCATCACCTTCGGGGGCATGCTGGGGGACGCGACCGCCAACATGCAGGTCAGCGTGGCCGCGGGGTGCCCCGCAACAACGCCGCAGCCCATGGGTCTCCTGGGTGCCCAACTCCCACTGGTGCCCGGGGAGCCAGCGGTGCCCCCGGGGCATCCTGAGCATCGCCCAAACCCCGCACCCTTCCCCAGCCTCTGTGGTCCCTGAGCGTTGACCCTGCGCCCTGCAGCGCAGGAGGCATGGGCAGCTGCCCGCAGCCCTGCCCATGCGGAGGACAGGCCTGGCACCCCCTGGCACCCCTCCCTTGCCTTTCAGGGGGTGCTGGAGAGCTTCCTGGGCACAGCCTTTGCGGGCTCCATCTTCTGCCTCTTCTCCGGCCAGCCCCTGACCATCCTGAGCAGCACCGGCCCCGTGCTGGTCTTCGAGCGCCTCCTCTTCTCCTTCAGCCAGTAAGCACCCTGCCAGGGACGCTCCCTTGGGCCACTGTCCCCCGGACAGGGCACGGGCCACCATTGTGCCAGGCAGGTGGTGGTGTTGAGGCTTTGGGCCACCCTTTCTACCAGGGACCACGGCCTGGACTACCTGGAGTTTCGTCTCTGGATTGGGCTCTGGGTGGCCTTTTTCGGTGTGGTCTTGGTGGCCACTGAGGCCAGCCACCTGGTGCGATACTTCACCCGCTTCACCGAGGAAGGCTTCTGCGCCCTCATCAGCTTGATATTCATCTACGACTCCCTGAAGAAGATGCTGAGCCTGGCGGACGCCTTCCCCATCAACTGGCAGTACCGTCTGGACAACGTCACCTCCTACAGCTGCGCCTGCAACTTGTCTAGCCCTGGTGAGCCCAAGCAGCCGTGGGTCGAGTGGGGAGCGGGGGGCTGCTGCCCTGGAATGCCACTGGGACCCTGCTGCCCACCTAGGCGCTGGAGGAGGCTGCTCAACCCCGTCCTCACTGGCCCAACCACATTGGCACCTTCCTCTACTCCCTTTCATGCCATCTGTCCATCCATCCCTGCCTCCCGACACCAGCCAGGCCTTGGCCTGGCTCCCGTAGCTCTGGGATGGGGGCTGCCAGGGGCTGGAGGTGGGTGCCTGGGTGGGTTTGCGCTGCTGTTTCTAGCCCGGTCTGTAAATCAGAGGGTGTCTCCTGGGGCCTGAGGACATGTCCACACTGATCCTGCCAATGGGACCCACACCAGGTACCAAGAGCATCAGTGCTGGGCACAGCCTGGGGCTGATGGTGCCTCTGGGTGGCTTCAGCCAAGCCCTTTTCAGGGGCCTCCCCCCTTGGACCTCCCTGGGCATCAGCCAGTGCTGGGGTCCCACAGGGCCCCATCCAGCACCCTGAGCACATGGGGAGAGCCTGGGGCCCCCCCCCGATGGCAGCACAGTCCCAGTCATCCCTGGTGGAGCGTCCCCACGGTGCTGGCACCCTGACCTTCCCTGTCCCGTTACAGGTCACAGCTCCGCAGGGAACAGCACGCCGCTGCCCTCGCCCCTGGTACCCCAGCAGGTACAGCCATGGCTCCCGGGTGGGCAGGCGAGGGGCTGATGTGGGCCCGAGGGGTCCATACGTGACCCCTCCTCACTGCCTGCCCTGTCCCTGCAGCCTCCCGCCGCCCTGGCCGGGCTGAGCAGGAACCAGTGCCTGGGTCGCGGCGGGCGCCCCCCGGGG
>NW_009258787.1:688407-691663 GCF_000687185.1 Egretta garzetta
CCGGGGCTGAGCAGGCCCCAGTGCCTGGGTCGCGGCGGGCCCCTCCTGGGGACCAGCTGCCAGTATGTGCCTGATGTCACCCTCATCTCCTTCCTGCTCTTCGGGGGCACCTTCCTCTCTTGCACCATCCTCAAGCGCTTCAGGAGCAGCCGCTACTTCCCTGCGGGGGTGAGCATCCTTCGAGCACCCTGGTGGCACAGCCACCCATCCTGGCAGTGGGGGACGGCTCTGGGTGCTGCGACCCAGGGGTGGTCCTGGGGCCGCCCCCCACCCTGTCCAGCCCAGGACAAGCCCTCTCCATCTGCAGGTGCGGAAGCTGGTGAGCGACTTCGCCATCATCCTGGCCATCCTCGCCTCCTGCGCTGTTGATGCCACCCTGGGCCTGGAGACACCCAAGCTCCTTGTCCCCCGCGAGCTAAAGGTGCTGGTGGGGTGGGCACAGCAGTGTCGGGGAATGGGTCTGTGCCCCCGCAGGGGCCATCCTGCCATGCCGCTGATGTCCTTCCCACCTCCGGGTCCAGCCCTGCAGGGACACGGGCTCTGCCCCAGCAAACAAGAAGGGCTTGAACCGCAGCCAATCCCACGCTTTATAAATAACCTGGCTCAGTCCCGGACTAACCATGTCATGGTACAGCTCACGCTGGAGCGAGAGCCACGAGCTCAAGTCCAGGCTTGGGCTCCTTGCCCTGGGTGTGGAGCGGGGCGGGAAGCACCTCAGAGCAGCCCATGCTCGCCGCCACCTCCTCGGTGATGCTGACCACCATCAGCGCCCAGTGCCACCCCCTCCGCCCCCTCCTGGGGACACGCGCCCAGCTCTTGGCTTGCAGTGCCCGGGAGCAACCCCCTGCTCCACCACAGCGGGGGTGTCCTTGGTGGGGGGGGGCTGGGGGGTCACACCGCCCAGCAGCACCCCCAGGACGAGTGAGGATGCTCCTCCTCTCCTGGGCACCCGGGGCTGGCCCTGTCACCAGCTGACCCTTCTGCTCTCGGCAGCCCACGAGCCCAGTGCGGGGCTGGATTATCTTCCCCTTCGGAGCCAACCCATGGTGGGTCTGCCTGGTGTCTGCGGTGCCTGCCGTCCTCGTCACCATCCTCATTTTCATGGACCAGCAGATCACGGCCGTCATCCTTAACCGCAGGGAGTACAAGCTGCAGGTGAGCAAGGGACAGGGGACGGGCAGGACCCGGCCAACAGGGAGGACCCAGGTCCCAGCTGCAGCCCGTGGACCAGGGGGCCAGCCAGGGGACAGCAGCACCCAAAACCAGCCAGCAAGGTGGGCAGACCCCGCTGCTGCCCCTCTGATGCTGCCGGGGGGATGGCTTGCCCCCCATCCCGCTGCCTCTCTCACTGCAGAAAGGAGCAGGCTTTCACCTGGACCTCCTCTGTGTCTCCCTCCTGATGGTCGTCACCTCCGTCACTGGCCTCCCCTGGTACGTCTCGGCCACCGTCATCTCCCTTGCACACATGGAGAGCCTGAGGAAAGAAAGTGCAACCTCGGCCCCTGGCGAGCACCCCGAGTTCCTGGGCATCAGGTATGAGAGGAGCCCGGATCCCGCGCCGGGGAACCCCCTGCCCGTGGCTGCGGAGCCAGGGGACAGGGCCATGCCCACGCTGGGCCAGCAGCCCCAGCTTTGGGGCTCTCTGTGTCTCCCTGGGGATGACACCAGTCCCCGTGGCCATCAAAGATGAAAAGAGCAGAGATGCTGGGGGCCGGGAGGGCAGGCGGGGGCTGTGGG
Source organism: Egretta garzetta (assembly GCF_000687185.1). NCBI lineage: Eukaryota > Metazoa > Chordata > Aves > Pelecaniformes > Ardeidae > Egretta > Egretta garzetta. Next base: position 690,145 of record NW_009258787.1, read on the forward strand.
CTCCCGAGGGACCCCGGGGCTCCTGCGACACCTGCGCTGCCACCCGCAGGGAGCAGAGGCTGACTGGCCTGGCCGTCTTCGTCCTGACGGGGGTCTCCGTCTTCATGGCACCCGTTCTCAAGGTACGGAACCTGGCTGCTGGATTTGGCCTCTTTCTCAAGGCGAGGGGGTGGCCATATCCCCCAAGGCCTCACCCCACTGTCCCTTATCCCACCGATCCATCGTGGGAAGCCTGACTGGCAGGTAGGGAGCTCTGTGCTGTGGGAAGGGGCTGGGCAGAAGGTTTGGCCTGAGCGCCGCAGGACGGCCAGCACCCCAGTGCCCTGCTGCCCTGGTCAGCTGGCCAGTGTCCCCGTGGGCACCAGGGACCCCTCTGCTCGCCAACACGCCCCACAACACTGACACACGGGGGGCCGAGCCCTCGCCTGTCACCGCTGCCACGTTAGGCAGTGTCCCCCCAGTGTGCCCCGGTCACATCTGGATTATGTGTGGGCAGGCAGAAGGTCCCTTTTCCTCCACCCCTGTCCTCGCCTCTGAGGATGGCTGTGTAAAGCCTTTGATGCGGTCCCCCACAACATTCTTACTTCCAAATTGGAAAGATATGGGATTGATGTATGGACTGTTCAATGGATCAGGAACTGCTGGATGGCTGTGTCCAAAGAGTTACAGTCAGTGGCTCAATGTCCAAGTGGAAACCAGTAATGAGTGGTGTCCCTCACCCTCCTGGGATCAATACGATGTAATATCTTCATCAGTGACACAGGCAGTGGAGCAAGCGCACCCTCGGCACATTTGCAGATGACACCAGGTTGAGTGGTGCGGTTGAGGGAAGGGATGCCACCCAGAGGGACCTTGGAGATCATGGGCCCGTGTGAACCTCATGAGGTTCAACAAAGCCAAGTGCAAGGTCCTGCAGCTGGGTGGGGGCAACCCCCAGTATCAATACAGTTTGGGGGATGAAAGGATTGGGAGCATCCCTGCGGAGATGGACTGGGGGTACTGGTGGGTGACAGACGGGACATGAGCCAGCAGCGTGCGCTCACAGCCTGGGAAGCCAAGCGTATCCCGGGCAGCATCCCCAGTGGCGTGGCCAGTGGGGCGAGGAGGGGATGCTCCTCTGCTCCGTGCCAGTGAGCTCCCCCCAGGAGCCCCGCGTCCAGCTCGGGGGTCCCCAGCACAGGACAGACAGGGAGTGGGGCAAGAGGGGGCCATGGAGATGGTCTGAGGGCTGGAGGAGCTCTGCTATGGAGAGAGGCTGGGAGAGGTGGGGGTGTTCAGCCTGGGGAGGAGAAGGCTCCGGGCAGACCCGATTGAGGCGTTTCAGTAATTAAAGGGGGCTCGTAAGAAAGGCGGGGAGAGACTTTCCTCCAGGGCCTGCAGTGACGGGACAAGGGGTAATGGTTTTAAACTGCAAGAGGGCAGGGTCAGGTGGGACATAGGGAAGAAATGTGTGACGATGAGGGGGGTGAGGCACTGGGACAGGTTGCCCAGGGAAGTTGTGGATGGCCCATCCCTGGAA
>NW_009258787.1:693352-694215 GCF_000687185.1 Egretta garzetta
GCGCCAGCGGAATACGTCCCTGCCCACGGCGGGGGGTTGGACTGGATGGTCTGTGAAGTTCCTGTCCAACCCAAATCCTTTGGTGATTTTGTAGTGGAGAAACTGGAGACCAAACCTGCCTGGTCCTCCCTCTCCCTGTGTGGTGGGTGGCAAACACAGGGGACTGAGGGGTGTCTGTGGGCTTTGGGAGCCTCCCCAGCCCCGGGATGGGCTTGGTCCTTCATGCAAGGACCCCATGTCTCCTTATAATCCCCCTTGCCAGACCTGCGGCAGCCCCAGGGCTAGCAGTTTCCTCCCACCTTGGCCATGGATCAGTGCTTCCTCTCAAACGGCCCTTGTGTGATGCCAGGGAATCCCACCCAGCACCGGGCAGTCCCCGTGTCCCTGGTGGAATCCATGGGGGGCAGCAAGTGACCCCTGCCTCCCTGCTGAGCAACACAGAGGGCAGGAGCCAGTTTACAGCTGCAGAGGAGCGGGTTAAAAGGAAAGCGGTGTGCCAGGGTGGCAGGAGCCCACGGCACTTACAGAGCCTGAACCATAAGCCCTATCGCCAAGTGGCTTGGCATCGTGTTCTCTATCTCCAGCCTGGATTGCTGGAAAACAGGGCGAGGAACTGGGTGCATCTTTCCCCTCTGTGAAGGCTGCAATGTCCCTGCACGAGCAGCGTAGCCGGGAGCACGTCTGGGCTTTAAAGCCCTTGAAGCTGTAGGATAAGCAAAAATGGAAATGAAGGAAGCAAATGCTGCGGCCGCATGTGCGGGAGAGGATGCTCAGCAAGCGCAGCCCCCTCGGGGCATCGCGCCCTGCTGACCATTCGCCCCCCCCACTGACCATTTGCCCCCCCAGTGACCATTCGCCCCCTC
>NW_009258787.1:698615-699929 GCF_000687185.1 Egretta garzetta
CTTCACCCCCCCTGCTGACCCTTCGCCCCCCCCGCTGACCCTTCGCCCCCCCCGCTGACCCTTCGCCCCGCTGTTTTGCAGCACATCCCGATGCCGGTGCTTTATGGGGTCTTTCTGCACATGGGGGTGGCGGCGCTGAACAGCATCCAGGTGAGCGGGGGCTGCACTGGGGGGGCTGTTTTGGGGATGAAGGAGTTTGCTCCCAGCTGGATTTAGCTCTGTGTGACAGTGATGTGTAGCCTGGCACAGGTCTGTCCCCCACCAGGCCCAGGACGAGGAGGGGCAGAGGGACCTTTCTGGGGCTGAGGAAAGGGAAAGGGAGGTGTTTGGGATGCTGAGGAGCAGGAGCAACTTTGGCACCGATGGATCGGGTGGTTTGTGAGGAGGAACCAGCGGATAACCCAGACTTGCTCTCAGAGCTGCAGGGATGTCCCCGTCTGGGAGCTGCAGGCAGAGCTGAAACCTGCCAGTCCTTTGGTTCTGGCATTGCTGCTGATGTGCCAGCTCTGTTCCTCTCCTGAGAAACTCATGGAGGGGAAAAAAATCCCCACTCCATAAATATCTACCCCTTTTTCCCCCTCTAAACAGTACATTTTCCTTGCAATTACCCCGCTCTGGACGACAGGGTGGGAAACCCCCTCCCTCCCTCTGCTTGGGGAATCCAGGGTTGTGCTCTGGCAGCAGTGTCCTGCAGGGAGGGGAATCAAGGGGTCGTTATCTCTCAGTCAAGCCTTTAAGACCAGCCTGAGTCCCTTCTCGATGTCTGCCTGGGAAGCTGCCCATGGCCTGGGGCGATGGTGGTACCAGGACCCCTGGTCTTGCAGACAAACTCACCCGCCCAGGGGTCACATCGGTGGCCAGCGCAGGCAGCAGGAGGGCTGAATGGCAAAAGCAATGGTGAAAACGCACCCTGCCAGCTCCAGCCCCGGCAGGGAGGTGGGTGAGAGTCGCCTGAAGGCTGGAGGTGTGCGAGCCACGTGCCATCCCCTCGCTACAGCTCACAGACCGCGTGCGGCTGCTCCTCATGCCGGCCAAGCACCAGCCAGACCTCGCCTACCTCCAGCACGTGCCCCTACGCCGGGTGCACCTCTTCACCATCATCCAGCTGCTGTGCCTAGCCCTGCTCTGGGTCCTCAAGTCCACCATGGCCGCTATTATCTTCCCAGTAATGGTATGGCATCCCTTGGGATCGGGCGGCACTGCTCTGGTGCCAGGCTGGGTGCTGCCCCGCGCCCTGAGCACTGCCAGAGCCCCGGTGCTCGCCTCAGGCGAGGGACGCGGGCGCTGCCCTTGGTGGGACGCGCGCCCTGGCAG
>NW_009258787.1:701140-701421 GCF_000687185.1 Egretta garzetta
GCGGGAGGGAGCCAACCGGGGGGCGCCAGACGCCGTGCGTTGTGAGCGATGTGCCTTCCCACCAATCGGAACTCGCGACTCCCGGATTCGCTTTGACCGACAGCCCGCTCGCCCCATCGGCGCCCGCAGCTCTGGCAGGGCACATGACTGACCTTCCACACGACCAATCAGCTCCCGGAAAGTTCAGGGAGCGCAGGCCGGGGGAACGGGGCGGGGCGGCGGGCTCTAACCGCCTCGGCGTGCGCTCTCAGGGCAGCATGCTGGGAGCGCGTGACGCGACC
>NW_009258787.1:702071-702768 GCF_000687185.1 Egretta garzetta
GGGCCGCTGCTCGTCGCTGCCTCTCTGCGTGCGGAGGGTGGGGGGAAGATGTCTCCCGTGCTGCTGCCTCCTGACCTCTAGGAGCGGTTTCCACTTTGAACCAGGTTTGGAGGGGGAGGTGAGATCCTCCACCCAGCGGAGAACAAAGTAAAGCCTTCGGCCCCCGGTCCTGCTGCCCTGGGCTGGGGAGGAAGGATTTGGGGTTCCCAGGCTCTGCTAAATTTCTGACATACGTATATATACACGGACACACACACGCTTTTATGCCACAGAAATATTTCTTACCCAACAAAATGGAAGAGGGTAATGGAGGTGTCTTTCTTTGATCTTCCAAACCTGCAGAGAGTGTTAAGGGAAGGGATTGGGGGAGGGACTGGAGCCTTATCCCAACCCAAATGGAGCATTGTTGGGCCTGTAAACTTGTATCTAAAACTGCTCTATGTAGTCTAGGGGGAGAAGACAAATGAAGGCTTTTATTTGTCACTACTGCCCGCTCATCCTACACCAAAGGGTGAATCTTACTTCCTTAGTTGCCTCTCTTAGAAAGATGACTTGAGATCACAGTTGCCATCGTAGCCCTTATGTAGTCTCAATGGAAAGCAGGAGAAAGTGGCTAGCGCTTGTTGTGGTTCTGGTGTTGTGTACTTCTGTGTGCTTCCGCAGGAGGAAGAAGATGGCATTATGTACCATTTTTTGG